>NC_083579.1:80963997-81263997 GCF_027579695.1 Neoarius graeffei | reverse complement strand
CCCTTCAGACTGAGGATTTCTTTCATGTTGTTTCAGGGAATTGTTTCATCTATGGCTTGCTCATCTCATCTCATCATCTGTAGCCGCTTTATCCTGTTCTACAGGGTCGCAGGCAAGCTGGAGCCTATCCCAGCTGACTACGGGTGAAAGGCGGGGTTCACCCTGGACAAGTCGCCAGGTCATCACAGGGCTGACACATAGACACAGACAACCATTCACACTCACATTCACACCTACGCTCAATTTAGAGTCACCAGTTAACCTAACCTGCATGTCTTTGGACTGTGGGGGAAACCGGAGCACCCGGAGGAAACCCACGCGGACACGGGGAGAACATGCAAACTCCACACAGAAAGGCCCTCGCCGGCCATGGGGCTCGAACCCCGACCTTCTTGCTGTGAGGCAACAGCGCTAACCACTACACCACCGTGCCACCCATGGCTTGCTCACTGGGATCTAAATCTACATCTGCAAAAGATACAGATTTCTAAAAAAGCTTACACATTGTATAAATAAAATTGAACTAATTCATTCACACAAGTAATGCCTATTGAGAAAACGTAAAGAAACTGTCATTTGGGATGGTGTACAAAGATACTGCACCACAAAAAAAGTCACATAAGTGAGTAGCCTGCTAGTTTATCTACTAATTATAGTTTGATTACGGTAAGTCACGACACTTGGATAAAACCTGTAAATATGACTAGTAGCTGTGCTCCAGAAACCAGAAAAGCTTTTCAGGCTCGCTGTGAAGATCAGAATTAGTGTGACATGATGAATAATATTGAATAGATGACAGAGTTTATTCTGAGAGGAGTGAAAAAAGAAGATATGTTCTCTAATCTGACTTGATCTTTAATTTAGTTCAGTGGCATGCGATTGAAAAGAATAACTGCGGCAGATTTTAATGTCTGAATACCTTTTTATGAATTTAAAATAAATGTTTTTATTCACACTGAGCCTTTCAAGTGTGTGGCTTTGTTTAGGAGCAATAAGGCCCTCTGGATTTTTTTCCTTTTTTTTTTGGCTTTGTTTGCTTCAAGTGTGTTTTAGGCTCTTCGCCAGTGAGTGGTAATGTATTAGACATTGAACTGTAACCTATTCTGTTCAATGGAGTTTTTATGTAGCCTACAGAAGAGGAGTACTTAACTCCAGTGTCCTGTCAAAAAAAAAAAAAGTGATTCAGTTTGCAAGACGAATGCCATTGTTTTGTGGTTTGAAGGAGGAATGCGTTTTTGTTTGTTCAGCTAGGCCACAGACCTTGGTGCATCTTCACACTGGATTACGGGGGGGCGGGGAGGAAGAAAGGGGTGTTTTTTAAGAGGATGATCAAAGGTGTAAGATATTCAAGGCAAATTTTTCTACTGGGTTAGATGCATCATTCCTTTTTTTGTGAGGAGACACTTTCATCAACTTATTTTTGTCCGACGGTTTTAAAAAAAAACCACACTGTCCTCTAGTGGCTTTAATGGAAAATCAGAACTGCTTGGCTTAGAACTGCTTAGTGTAAATTTTTACCAAAAAAAAAATTATAATTGAAAATTAGAGATTTACCTCACGAAGATTATCTACTGGATTGCAGGTGAGTGCAACTGCAGAGATCCGAGATTTTGCTGAATTGAAATAGCTCCACAGGATCAATATAAAAGTCAAACAGTCCAGAAGATCCAAACAGACAAGAAATCTCGAGAGAAACCTGACTCCAACATTCAGTGGAGTACAAAAGAGACCAGACTGGAAAGCTGGGATTTTTTTTTTTTTCATTTAAAACTGGAGACAAACTCAACATTCTCAAGATTCGGCACTATTTCTAGGCTACAGTGTAGATTTAAAATGTACCAAAAGTCACATTTCCTACACTGAAGTAAGTGTTGAAACAGCACTGGATCATGAATCTTCAGGTTTTGTGGAGTCCATGCTAGCTTAATTATACACTGCCATTAAAACCCAAGTCCTGAAATTGATGTAAATATTTCTAAAATTTCACTTTTCACACAAGTTGCTGCTGATGTTAAAATTTTGGAATAAAAATTTATTAAATTCAAAAAGAAGGCAAAATAGAAGCATTTCCCTGGTGCTCTCAGACTTTTAGACTATTATATGAGCCTTATGCAACAGGGAAAAATGGAAACTGACAAACAAAACAGGAAGAGATAATCAAAGGCAGGAAGCAGCTAAAAGTGTTAGTTCCAGGAAAATTCACATTGAACTTGAGTACCACATCCCAACCTCTCATCCTTTGATTCCCTCTTACATGACATAAAACTAGTAGGTTATGTGTAAAATATTATCAAATAGCATATGAATTTCTTTTTTTATTTTTTTTTAATGCAAAAGGCTAATAAATATGTCACATTACCCATTTTGTACTCTCAAACATGGGAATTTTAGGTGCCCATTTTCATAAATTTGGAATACAAGTGCAATTCAAAAAACATAATAAAAATAAAATTGGGACACTGTTTAAAATGTAAATAAAAACAGAATGTGATTATTTGTAGATCATGGAAACCTGATATTTCATTGAAAATAGTACAAAGACAACATATCAAATGTTGAAACTGAGAAATTTTATTGTTTGAAAAATATATGCTCATTTTGAATTTGATGTCAAAAACATCTCATCTCATCTCATTATCTGTAGCCGCTTTATCCTTCTACAGGGTCGCAGGCAAGCTGGAGCCTATCCCAGCTGACTACGGGCGAAAGGCGGGGTTCACCCTGGACAAGTCGCCAGGTCATCACAGGGCTGACACATAGACACAGACAACCATTCACACTCACACCTACGGTCAATTTAGAGTCACCAGTTAACCTAACCTGCATGTCTTTGGACTGTGGGGGAAACCAGAGCACCCGGAGGAAACCCACGCGGACACGGGGAGAACATGCAAACTCCACACAGAAAGGCCCTCGCCGGCCCCGGGGCTCGAACCCAGGACCTTCTTGCTGTGAGGCGACAGCGCTAACCACTACACCACCGTGCCGCCCATGTCAAAAACATCTCATCTCATCTCATTATCTCTAGCTGCTTTATCCTTCTACAGGGTCGCAGGCAAGCTGGAGCCTATCCCAGTTGACTACGGGCGAAAGGCGGGGTACACCCTGGACAAGTCGCCAGGTCATCACAGGGCTGACACATAGACACAGACAACCATTCACACTCACATTCACACCTACAGTCAATTTAGAGTCACCAGTTAACCTAACCTGCATGTCTTTGGACTGTGGGGGAAACCGGAGCACCCGGAGGTTTTTACTTTTAACAACACTCTTAACATTTGGGAACTGAAGACACCAATTGCTATAGTGTTGAAAGAGAAATGTCATCCCATTCTCACCTGATATATAATTTCAGTTGCTCAACAGTTCGGGGTCTCCTTTGTTGTATTTTGCGCTTCATAATGCACCAAATGTTTTAAATGGGAGACAGGTCTGGACTGCAGCAGGCCAGTTTAGCACCCAGACTCTTTTGCTACAGAGCCATGCAGTTGTAATATGTGCAGAAAGCTGTTTGGCGTTGTCTTGCTGAAAGAAGGAAGGCCTTCCCTGAAAAAGATTTTGTCTGGATGGCAGCATATTGCTCCGACACATGTTTATATCATTCAGCATTAATGACGCCTTCCTAGATGTACAAGCTACCCATGTCATGCGCACTAATGCCCCCTCATACCATCACAGATGCTGCTTTTGAGCTGTACACTGATAACAAGCCAGATGGTCCCTCTCCTCTTTAGCCTGGAGGACATGGGGTCCATGATTTCTAAAAAGAATTTCTACTTTTGATTCGTCAGACCTCGGGACGGTTTTCCACTTCGCCTTAGTCCATCGCAAAAGAGCTCGGGTCCAGAGAAGGGGGCAGGGTTTCTGGATATTTTGTTTATGTCTGGTTTTAACTTGCATTTGTGGATGCAGTAATGAAGGATTTTCTGAAGTGTTCCTGAGCCCATACAGTGATTTCCACTACAGACACATGTCTGCTTTTAATGCAGTGTCTCCTGAGGGCCTGAAGATCACAGGCATCCAGTGTCAGTTTTCAGCCTTGTCTCTTGCAGACAGAGATTTCTCCAGAACACACACACAAAAATAAATATATATATATATATACACACACAAAAAAAAATTATATATATATATATATATATATATATATATATATATATATATATATATATATATATATATATATACCCCGATTCCAAAAAAGTTGGGACAAAAGTACAAATTGTAAATAAAAACG
Source organism: Neoarius graeffei (assembly GCF_027579695.1). NCBI lineage: Eukaryota > Metazoa > Chordata > Actinopteri > Siluriformes > Ariidae > Neoarius > Neoarius graeffei. The sequence goes on along the minus strand of NC_083579.1, from coordinate 81,259,757 downwards.
GAATGCAATGATGTGGAAGTTTCAAAATTCCATATTTTATTCAGAATAGAACATAGATGACATATCAAATGTTTAAACTGAGAAAATGTATCATTTAAAAGAGAAAAATTAGGTGATTTTAAATTTCATGACAACAACACATCTCAAAAAAGTTGGGACAAGGCCATGTTTACCACTGTGAGACATCCCCTTTTCTCTTTACAACAGTCTGTAAACATCTGGGGACTGAGGAGACAAGTTGCTCAAGTTTAGGGATAGGAATGTTAACCCATTCTTGTCTAATGTAGGATTCTAGTTGTTCAACTGTCTTAGGTATTTTTTGTTGTATCTTCCGTTTTATGATGCGCCAAATGTTTTCTATGGGTGAAAGATCTGGACTGCAGGGTGGCCAGCTCAGTACCCGGACCCTTCTTCTACGCAGCCATGATGCTGTAATTGATGCAGTATGTGGTTTGGCATTGTCATGTTGGAAAATGCAAGGTCTTCCCTGAAAGAGACGTCGTCTGGATGGGAGCATATGTTGCTCTAGAACCTGGATATACCTTTCAGCATTGATGGTGTCTTTCCAGATGTGTAAGCTGCCCATGCCACACGCACTAATGCAACCCCATACCATCAGAGATGCAGGCTTCTGAACTGAGCGCTGATAACAACTCGGGTCATCCTTCTCCTCTTTAGTCCGAATGACACGGCGTCCTTGATTTCCATAAAGAACTTCAAATTTTGATTCGTCTGACCACAGAACAGTTTTCCACTTTGCCACAGTCCATTTTAAATGAGCCTTGGCCCAGAGAAGACGTCTGCGCTTCTGGATCATGTTTAGATACGGCTTCTTCTTTGAACTATAGAGTTTTAGCTGGCAATGGCAGATGGCACGGTAAATTGTGTTCACAGATAATGTTCTCTGGAAATATTCCTGAGCCCATTTTGTGATTTCCAATACAGAAGCATGCCTGTATGTGATGCAGTGCTGTCTAAGGCCCCGAAGATCACGGGCACCCAGTATGGTTTTCTGGCCTTGACCCTTACGCACAGAGATTCTTCCAGATTCTCTGAATCTTTTGATATCATGCACTGTAGATGATATGTTCAAACTCTTTGCAATTTTACACTGTCGAACTCCTTTCTGATATTGCTCCACTATTTGTCGGTGCAGAATTAGGGGGATTGGCGATCCTCTTCCCATCTTTACTTCTGAGAGCCGCTGCCACTCCAAGATGCTCTTTTTATACCCAGTCATGTTAATGACCTATTGCCAATTGACCTAATGAGTTGCAATTTGGTCCTCCAGCTGTTCCTTTTTTGTACCTTTAACTTTTCCAGCCTCTTATTGCCCCTGTCCCAACTTTTTTGAGATGTGTTGCTGTCATGAAATTTCAAATGAGCCAATATTTGGCATGAAATTTCAAAATGTCTCACTTTTGACATTTGATATGTTGTCTATGTTCTATTGTGAATACAATATCAGTTTTTGAAATTTGTAAATTATTGCATTCCGTTTTTATTTACAATTTGTACTTTGTCCCAACTTTTTTGGAATCGGGGTTGTATATTTTTTTCTTCTGCTTACCCAGGGCCGGGTCACGGAAGCAGCAGTCTGAGCATGGAAGCCTAAACTTCCCTCTCCCCAGATACCTCGGCCAGCTCCTCGGGAAAACACAGAGGCATTCCCAGGCCAGCCAAGAGACATAGTCCCTCCAGCATGTCCTGGGTCTTCCCCGGGGCCTCCTCCCAGGGGGACATGCCTGGAACACCTCCCCAGGGAGGCATCCGAAAGAGATGCCCGAGCCACCTCAGCTGATTCCTCTCAATGTGGAGGAGCAGCAGCTCTACTCCAAGCTCCTCCCGAGTGACTCTGCTTCTCACCCTATCTCTAAGGGAGCGCCCAGCCACCCTGCGAAGGAAACTCATTTCGGCCGCTTGTGTCCGCGATCTTGTTCTTTTGGTCATTACCCAAAGCTCATGACCATAGTTGAGTGTCGGAACTTAGATCAACTGGTAAATTGAGGGCTTCGTCTTTTGGCTCAGCTCCTTCTTCACCATGATGGACCGGTAAAGTGACCGCATCACTGTGGAGGCTGCACCGATCCGCCTGTCGATCTCACGCTCCATCCTTCCCTCACTTGTGAACAAAGATCCCAAGATACTTAAACTCCTCCACTTGAGGCAGGACTTCTCCACCAACCTGAAGAGGGCAAGCCACCCTTTTCCGGTCAAGAACCATGGCATCAGACTTGGAGGTGCTGACTCTCATCCCAGCTGCTTCACACTCGACTGCAAACTGCCCCAGTGCATGCTGAAGGTCCTGGTTTGAAGAAGCCAACAGGACATCATCATCCACAAAAAGCAGAGATGAAATCCTGTGGTCCCCAAAACAGGATTCCCTCTGGCCCCTGGCTGCACCTAGAAATTCTGTCCATAAAAATTATGAACAGAACCGGTGACAAAGGGCAGCCCTGCCGGAGTCCAACATGCACTGGGAACAGGTCTAACTTACTGCCGGCAATGTGAACCAGACTCCTGCTCCATTCGTACAGGGACCAGACAGCCCTTAGCAAAGAGCCCCGAACCCCATACTCCCAAAGCACCCCCCACAGGATACCACGAGGGACATGGTCAAATGCCTTCTCCAGACCCACAAAGCACATGTGGACTGGTTGGGCAAACTCCCATGAACCCTCGAGCACCCTATGAAGGGTATAGAGCTGGTCCAGTGTTCCACGACCAGGACGAAAACCGCATTGTTCCTCCTGGATCTGAGGTTCGACTATTGGCCAAATTCTCCTCTCCAGTACCCTGGAGTAAACCTTCCCTGGGAGGCTGAGAAGTGTGATTCCCCTATAATTGGAGCACACTCTCTGGTTCCCTTTCTTAAAAACAGGGACCACCACCAAGTCTGCCACTCCAGAGGCACTGTCCCCGACCGCCATGCGATGTTGCAGAGGCATGTCAGCCAAGACAGCCCCACAACATCCAGAGACTTGAGATACTCAGGGCGGATATCATCCACCCCCGGTGCCTTGCCACTGAGGAGCTTGCAAACCACCTCAGTGACTTCGGCTTGTGTAATGGATGAGTCCACCTCTGAGTCATCAGCCTCTGCTTCCTCAATGGAAGACTTGATGGTGGGATTGAGGAGATCTTCAAAGTATTCCTTCCACCGCTCGACAATGTCCCCAGTCAAGGTCAACAGCTCCCCACCTACACTGTAAACAGTGTTGGCAGAGTACTGCTTCCCCCTCCTGAGGCAACGGACGGTTTGCCAGAATTTCCTTGAGGCCGACCGATAGTCCTCCTCCATGGCGTCACTGAACTCCTCTCAGTTCCGAGCTTTTGCCTCCGCAACTGCTCGAGCTACAGCACGCCTGGCCTGCAGATACCCGCCAGCTGCCTCAGGAGTCCCGGAGGCCAACATGGCTTGATAGGACTCCTTCAGCTTGATGGCATCCCTTACTTCCAGTGTCCACCACCGGATTCGGGGATTGCCACCCCGACAGGCACCGGAGACCTTGCGGCCACAGCTCTGAACAGCCGCGTCAACAATGGAGGCAGAGAACATGGTCCACTCAGACTCAATGTCCCCTGCCTCCCTCGGAAGCTGGGAGAAGCTCTCCTGGAGGTGGGAGTTAAAGACCTCCCCAACAGAGTGCTCGGCCAGACATTCCCAGCAGACCCTCACCATACGTTTGAGCCTGCCAGGTCTGTCCAGCTTCCTCCTCCGCCAGCAGATCCAACACACCACCAGGTGGTGATCAGTTGACAGCTCAGCCCCTCTCTTCACCCGAGTGTCCAAGACATAGGGCCGGAGATCAGATGAAACGACAACAAAGTCGATCATCGACCTCCGACCTAAGGTGTCCTGGTCCCACGTGCACTTATGGACACCCCTATACTCGAACATGGTGTTCATTATGGACAAACCGTGACTAGCACAGAAGTCCAATAACAAAGCACCACTCAGGTTCAGATCGGGGAGGTCGTTGCTCCCAATCACACCCCTCCAGGTGTCACTGTCATCGCCCACGTGAGCATTGAAGTCCCCCAGTAGAACAATGGAGTCCCCAGTCTGAGCACCTCTCAGTACCTCTCCCAGGGACTCCAAGAAGGCCAGATATGCTATACTGCTATTCGGCCCGTAGGCACAAACAACAGCAAGAGCCCTTTCCCCGACCCGAAGGCGCAGAGAGGCGACCCTCTCGTTCACTGGGGTAAACTCCAACACATGGTGGCTGAGCTGGGGAGCTATAAGCAAGCCCACACCAGCCCACCACCACTCACCATGTGCGACTCCAGAGAAGTGGAGAGTCCAGCCCCTCTCGAGGAGCTGGGTTCCGGAGCCCAAGTTGTGTGTGGAGTAGGGATGGCGAAAACTAAAAAAAATCTTGACTGACCACCGAGCCTCATTAGCCGGTTAAAGTCGGTTAACCTATGAGTTTAACAGGGATGCAAACGGCGCACCTTTTTCACGGCTCGTGCAGACCCGATTTTTTTTGGGGGGGGGCGTTGGAGTGTCTGAATAATTTCATCAGAGTAAATTCTGTATTAAAATTACTACATAAGCAAATGCCGTTACAGTCCATGATTCAGCCGTGAAAAAGTCGGCATCTGCGCCTTTAGTTTGTGTGGAGAGATATGATCTGCAATAACATGCATTGCTGGCTACAGACTGAAACATACTTTCAGAATGCACTGGCCAAGGCAGGACTAAACTCGATGTGCCTTCTAATAATAATTTAAAAAAAAAAAAAACAGAATAGTAATTTGTAAGCTAAAAAGCCTGTGTCTACACTTTTTTCTTTCACTGAGTGGCAGCTGTGTTCAACTGGGGCGGGACATGACTGAATGGGTGTTTCTGATTTGTCAGCTGTCTTTAACTGGGGCGGGACATGACTGAATGGGTGTTTCTGATTTGTCAGCTGTCGTCCTTACACCACATGGCACGCCCCAAGCGTTTACAACACAGAATTGCAGGTTCTCCGCTCCAAAATCGGCAGCTTCAAAATGATTGATTTTTTTTTTTTTTTCACCGACAACCAAGAAAAAAATTAACCGGTTGACGTTGATTCGGTCAACCACCGGTCAAACGGTCATCGGTTAACATCCCTAGTGTGGAGGTGAGCCCGACTGTCTCTAGCCAGTACCTCTCAACCTCCCGCACAAGCTCAGGCTCTTCCCCCCCAGCGAAGTGACATTTCATGTCCCAACAGCTAGCTGCTGTGTTTGGGGATCAGGTCATCGAGGCCCCTGCCTTCGACTGCTGCCCAATCCACACTGCACTGGCCCCCTACGGCTACCTTTGTGGGTGGTGAACCCACAGGAGGTCGGGCCCATGTCACCACTTCGGGCTGAGCCCAGCCAGGCCCCATGGGCAAAGGCCTGGCCACCAGGCGCTTGCATACGAGCCCCAACCCCGGGCCTGGCTCCAGGATGGGGCCCCGGCTGCGCCATACCGGGCAACGTCATGGTCCTTGATTTTTTCATTTCCATAAGGGGGTTTGGTGAACTGTTCTTGGTCTGGCCTGTCACCTAGGACCTGTCTGCCTTGGGAAACCCTAACAGGGGCGTAATGCCCACACACACACACACACACACACACACACACACACACACACACGAGAGCGCCCGAAAGGGAAACCCGAGCCGAGCCGCCATTTTGAATCCTCATTCACGGCTGTAATGCAAATGGCTTCCTCCTCGGTATACAAGTGCACTTCCATGGCAGGGGGAAAAAAAAAAACAAACAAAAACTACATTTTGCTGCCTATGTAGTCCCCTATTTATACAAAATTGAGTCATTCAGGATTCAGCCAGGGCGGCACGGTGGTGTAGTGGTTAGCGCTGTCGCCTCACAGCAAGAAGGTCCTGGGTTCGAGCCCCGGGGCCGGCGAGGGCCTTTCTGTGTGGAGTTTGCATGTTCTCCCCATGTCCACGTGGGTTTCCTCCGGGTGCTCCGGTTTCCCCCACAGTCCAAAGACATGCAGGTTAGGTTAACTGGTGACTCTAAATTGACCGTAGGTGTGAGTGTGAATGGTTGTCTGTGTCAGCCCTGTGATGACCTGGTGACTTGTCCAGGGTGTACCCCGCCTTTCGCCCGTAGTCAGCTGGGATAGGCTCCAGCTTGCCTACGACCCTGTAGAAGGATAAAGCGGCTAGAGATAATGAGATGAGATAATGAGGATTCAGCCATGTTTTTGCTCGGTGTTGGCAAATTACAGGTTTTTAGCTTTCTCCTGAAATGTTATCTTTTATTTCTTCTTCCTCAGGGTAGTAAAACTTGCTTTCGCTGTGAACACTGTCGTTATCACTATCCATGCTGTAAAATTAATGCTATTCTCCTGAGAAATGCTGGCAAAATTTTACAAGATTTTTGATAATCTTTTAAATAAATCTTATTTTAAAAAAATAAAATTAATAATAATAATAATAATAATAATAATAATAAATAAAAAATAAATAAATGTTGACAAATTCTACTATGTTGTTGTTTGTTGTAAACGAGCGAGTTGCTAGAGGTCCATAATCAGGGTCCGTACCGTAGGATATGGACCCACACGCCAGCCAATCAGAGTGCAGGATTTGGACCACAAAAAAAAATGTATATTTAATTAATTTTTTTTAAATTAAAGTAAGACATGACTGACTCAATCTTTCAAAAATGTTTAAATTATTCAAATATTCAAGAACACCATAATAGCCGTCGTTTTTGGTCCCAGTGATCAGCTTCCAGCTTTCATGTAGTTTGTTAGTGTATGTTTAAGTTTCCCTCTGAGGTTCATTATCTTTGTTTCAGGATGCTTCTTCTACAGAGGGGGTTGAGTCAGTTGGGGGAAACCGGAAAGCTTTTAAATGTTTTCACTACAATACACCATGCAATCAGCAGGGGGCTCAAAACATTACAAACTGCTCCTTTAAAACAAGCCAGTAAAAACACACCACAGATAAAGACTGACCTGGACTGATTTAGCCATCATGGCAATGCTACAGTTTATCAAAACACTCAGACAATTTATGGGGAATCTTAGAAAGGTCAGAATGCTTACAGGACAAAATAAGAATTGCTTATCAACAAATGATATTATGCAAAACACTGCATTAACCCTTTCTAGCACTACACTAGCATTTTATTCCACCAGCAGAATGGAGATTGATTTATCGGACATTTTCAATCTGTATAAACAAGTGATTTTTAATCTTTTTATAAGATTAGTCAAGACACTGTTGGGTTTCTGTGTGTAGAGTATCGTGACTGTGTTTGGCTGCTGGTAACCAGGGCGATGGGAAAGGGGAGGGGTGCGAGTCCTTTGCTGAGCAAACAATTCACACCTATCCACAATAACATTAGTACAGGCGTAAAACAGACAGCACAACTAAAGCTTTTCTGATAGTAAAACACCATATACAACTGCCACAATAAAATTAATATTTAAACCATGTCAAAGTCCCTCCTGTGCCAGAACCTGATCTTCCCAGGCAGTCTCCTGTCCCAGTACTAACCAGGCCCTTAAGGTGCACTGGGTGGCACCGATGTCTGTCTGCTTCTCTAGCCCTTGGCCCCTCATCTATTACATGATGTTTGTCCTTCGGGGTCAAAGATGACCATGACTTCTATTTGGTGGGTGGCGGTTGCGGGTCCGGAGGTGACTGAGGAGGCCAATCCAGGCTTTGAAGGTATGCCCACATGTTGGGCATGCGTGGGTAGGTGCTGTAGTGGGGATGGCGATAGCTCAAACTGTCTGCACAGCTCATTTCTTCTGGGCCTTGGTGATGTGTTTCATCTCTGCTGCACATGCGCCACTGGTGAGCTTTGCTCGCCATGCTGGACGATCCTGAGCAAATGACTCCCAGGAGTTGAGATCAATTTGTAGGATTTTTAGGGACAATGAGATCGTCCTTGAAGCATTTCTTCTGCCCCCCAGATGAGCACTTGCCTTGGCACAGCTCTCCATACAACTGTCTGGGCAGTCGACTATCTGGCATCCTGACAACATGGCCAGTCCATCTGGCTTGGGCTTTCTGCAGAAGAGTGTTAATGCTGGGAAGTCCAGCCCATTTTAGGACCTCCATGTCTGGGAGCCTATTACATAGCTAGGGTTACAGTGGGTGCCTTGTCCTCTGGTAACCACGAGAGCTTGACTTCCTATTCACATCTGTATTGCAGTGTCCCTCACCAGATGGCAGTAGGTACCCTTTTTTTATGATGGTATGACCCTACCATGAGTAGAACTCACAATCTCCTGGTTGAGAGCTGGACACACTATTTAAACCTTGTAGAGTAGGTAAAAGAAATACTTACAAAAGACCGCAAATTCTTAAAGGCCCAAGGGTCTACTTTCATATGATCCATTAACCACATCACAAATAAATTCAAGCTGAACATAGCCATCCCGAAACAGGTGGAAATTCCATTTTTTGGCCTCTGGTTAAAAATAAATAAATAAAAAAGTTAAATATCCTAATAATAAACGGAACAGAAGAATAAACAAAACTGTAGATTTTCTCCTTCACACTACCCTTTAAAAAACTCAAAGTATAATTACATCCAAACTGCTGGTCATTATATCAGTATGTGAAATAACATGACAGAAAATGTTCTGCTTGCGGACAATGAAAATACTTTATTTGCCGACTCTCTATGTCTCGGGTCTCTGTGTGCTAATGAAACACTTTAATGTGTGCAGTAATTAGCGTCAGAATGGAGCACCCTTACTCAAGGCTCCAGCCAGACGATTCAATTTACACAATCAATGCAGGCGGCTCTGTTATTGTAACAGAGGACAGATTGGAGGGCCACTCGACCTCCAAACAGGACAGCGTTGTGTGTGTGTGTGGGCTACGCAAGACTATAGAGATGAGATCACCACATCGACAGCAACCAGGCCTTGTTGCTATGCAACAGCAAGTGGTTCTGCCCACACACATCTCTGTCCGCTAATAGCATCATGGCCTGCCCGAGTAGGCGTTTAACACACTCGCAGCTTTATTAACTAATTCTGAAATAAGTTAGTTTTCCCTTTTTAACAGTAGACATGAAGGCCAAACTGCTTAAATCAGTAATTTGGACAGAAATTTAATTAGCACAATTTGCCCTGCACCTTTAATGATCAGCCTGGATATATTTGGTGATTGAAGTGTGCTTTAGTTTTGTACTGTAGCTATGAGGCTAATGTGGCCAAAAACTAAGAAAAAACATTTCGATATGCCTTATTCAGAATCACAGACTTGCTTATGTGGTTTCTGATACTGTATGAAACACTATTATCTGTCGAAATGGGTAAAAGAAGGTTCCAGAGCTAAAAACAGCAGTAGATCTGACTTAAAGACCCACTGACAACTTTTTACACCACGTAATATGTGTATTTATTGTTTTATTGCTGTATTGTGAAATAAAATATCCAAAACTCAACTTGAATAAAGGGTCGTCTTTGTAGAAAATCAAGAATTTCAGAGCCGATTTTGTGTTTTTTGCCCCGGCTTCTACAAGCGCCATGAGCCATTTGCCCGTTTTTGCCGCTAGGGCGAGTGACGTCACATCAGTGTATGTCGTTCTGGATTGCATGAAAACAAAACATGAAGCAGGGAAGCTATCGAGATTGTCTGCCCTCACGTCTATTAAAGATTCTGTTTAAACAGCATAATGTCTTAAACATATGGTCCTGGTCACATCACACTATTGGTCCCACTCCAAAAAACATCATGTCTAAGCTCCTGTTAGATCATGTTAGATACAGTAGCTACCAGAAGTTTAGGTCATATTTATGCAGAAATATCAAAAACTCTAAAGGGTTCACAAACTTTCAAAACATGCCGGATGACATCTTATATCTATCACTCCACACATATATCATGTATATTATCCTAACTAAATATCAGGGATGCAAACAGCACGCCTTTTGGCGGATGGCGCCTTTTTCACGGCTGAATCGCGCAGATCTGAATTTTTTTTTTGGGGGGGGGGCGTTGGAGTGTCTGATTATAATTTCAAAGTAAATTCTGTATTAAAATTACTAAATAAGCAAATCTGTTACAGTCCATGAAACAGGAAGTATAAGGATGAGGAAAAAACAGTTTAAATCGGGAAGCTGCGCACATTTGTGCAGCCTGAGCGGCAGGACTGCGCAAATGTGCGCAGCTTCCCGATTTAAACTGTTTTTTCCTCATCCTTATACTTCCTGTTTCATGGACTGTAACGGATTTGCTTATTTAGTAATTTTAATACAGAATTTACTTTGAAATTATAATCAGACACTCCAACGCCCCCCCCCAAAAAAAAAAATTCGGATCTGCACGATTCAGCCGTGAAAAAGGCGCCATCCGCCAAAAGGCGCGCTGTTTGCATCCCTGAAATATATGAAACAAGGTATTGGCCTTTCAGTTGTTGTACATTACTGGTATTAGCTGCTTTGGCCTATTGATAAGTAATATGCAATGGTATAAGACGCATTTGTGACGTTACAACAAATTTTAAACAACATGCATGTATTGAATAACAACACACAGCCACGTACCCTGGCTCGTTCTCTTTTGGCAAAGGCAACACCGGACTTTCGCTTTTTGACCGCCCCTTCGGGGGGTCTGCTGTCATCTGTTTCTCTTTTGACAGATTGATTCGGCCCGGGCCTGTCAAACAACGTCGGCACAGCTGACTCCTCCAACACCAGTGGATAAGTTGGATCAAACGTTCTTCGAGTTCTGGACGACAAAGTGAAACAGTGCTCCTCGAAATGTGCTGAACAGAGACGTGACCATTTTGTTGACTTCCAGTTCGCACCTGTTTTGGAAATGTTTCTTTCCCACTCTTTTGCTATTTCAGGGTGTTTTTTCCAAGGAAAGGAATGGAGTTTCACTCCTTCCGACGTGGTGTTAGAACACCCGTAAGCCACACATATAATCCCTTTTCAGTTAGACGCCATTTAACTTTTTCACGCAAGGAAATCACAAAACCACAGCTCAATATCACAAAAACGACACACTGATGTGACGTCACTTCCGGCATCTCTGAATGAGCCCAGTTCTTATCCAGGTCAATCTCCCTGCACGAAATTTAAAATTACTTCTGATGTTTAAAACGGACAGTTAAACCAAGAATTAAAACCAGAATGTATCTTTGGAGTCATATATTGTTTGTTTAAAAATTAATACGAAATGACTGTCAGTGGGTCTTTAAAGCCCATACAGTGGTGTCATGCCACATGATCATTAGACTCCTGATCATTAGAAGTCATGGCTTAAAGATTGAAGTCAGAATGGTATGTTCCACAATCATATTACACAATCTGACCAATTCCAGTAGCCTATGACTAAACCAGCTTTTAAGCATGTTTTACATGAGTACATCATGTTTCACAAATATTCTATGCATACTGAATACCTTAGTCAGTATTAGAGTAAGTAAAAAAGGATTCTCTCTCAAATCCTGCTTCTGTGCTTGCATCAGGTTTAAGAATGAATCTTGTACTGAAATCACATGATCATCTGTTGAAAATCAGAAAAACTGTCTTTAGTGAAATCAATGCTGCAGATCCTCATCCTAGAGTTTCAGCCCTGGGTGTGGGTTTTTTTTTTTTTTTTTTAGTGTATATGTCACCAGCCTACTTCTATCTCAAGGGCTGCGTTCATAAAGAAGGCTAAAAGTAGGACCTAATTGGCCGATTTAGAAGAACATCTTTAATAAATGGGCATGTTAATACTACTGTTATACAGTGTGGGAAATAAGGAACTGTAAGCAGACTGTCATAGGACGGACGAGTCTGAAATGTTGTCTGCCCGTCCAAATTTCAGTCTGTCCAAATGACGGGCCAAAGGCTCAGAACAATGTGGCCGGGGGTCCAGAGCCAACCTTAGGGCCCCGGAAGCTGAAGGGCTTTAGATCCCTGGAGATGCTTCTCAGCTATTTCCAGGCACATTTTTGTGATCTTCAGAGGCCAAATTACACGAGACATTAGTTGCTAATTAAACTACAAATTTAACATAATTTACAAGAAAATGTCAGAAGATTCAAGAAAAACCTGCTTAAAGTTCTACCCAGGAAAACAGTAGCACACACAGGTCAGTTCCATGTCTAGAAAAAAGTCTGGGGGGCCCCAAGGATGTTCCAGTTGGTTACAATTTACTGGTCCTCATATATCAGTACTATAAAACACTCATGAAGCAAAGGACTGGAGACCAGGGGTTTGAGCTGTGATACGTGAAAGGTGGGGTGAACATGTCGCATGCCAGTCTAACGGAACATGGGTTGATTACCTTCTTGATGAGAAAGGGTCCAAGGAACCTGGGTGCTAGCTTGCGGGAGATGGTTCTAAGTGGCAGGTGGCGCATGGAAAGCATGACTTGTTGTCCTACCCGGTAGGTAGGTGCTTTGGAGAGGCATTTGTCGGTCTGCCTCTTGGATGCGAGGGCGGAGAGAATGAGTCTTCTCCGGGCCAATGCTCATGTCCTCCTGCAGTGACGTATGAAGAGCTGGGCTGAGGGTATGGCAACCTCCTCCTCTTGGCTGGGGAACAGTGATGGTTGGTAACCTAGGGAGCACTGGAATGGAGAGAGACCTGTGGCAAAGGAAGGGAGAGTGTTATGAGCATATTTGATCCAAGGTAGGTACTTACTCCAAGAAGTGGCATCCCGGGACTCCATGCACCTGAGTGCTACCTCCAAAGCTTGGTTCGCCCATTCTGCCTGGCCGTTGGTTTGTGGGTGATGATAACAGGGAGCAACGGTCGGTCAGCAGGGGACTGGTTCTGAGCATTGCCCACCAGGGCCCCTTGATTCACTGGTGGGCTCATCCTTTTAGCGGGCAGGCTCAGCAGATGTGTCCTTGCTGACCGCAGTAGAAGCATGCCCCAGTGCTCTGCCAGCGCAGTCGTTCCTCCGCTGACACCCGTACCCGATCTACCTGCATGGGTTCGATGGACAAGGCGGAAGGTGGAGAGGTGGTGAAGCTGGGGCAGTTCTTCTCTCTCCTCCATTGCTGAATCCGAGCATTGATGCGATTGGCAAGGTCCATGAGGCTGGAGATGTCTGACGGCAGTTCCCGAGAGACTAGTTCATCTTTAATGGCATCGGACAGGCCATGTAGGAACGCGTCAACCTGGGCACTCTCGTTCCAACCACATGACGCCGCCAACGTCCAGAACTCGATGGCATAATCCAAGGTAAATCGGGGCCCCTGCCACAGCTCCATGAGCTCCCTAGCCACCTCCCAGCTGGACAGAGACCAGTTGAATGTTCACCTCATTTCCTCTGAGAATTCTTTGAAGCTGGAACAAAAGGATGCATCGGTGTCCCAGACCACTGCTCCCTATTCCCTGGCCTTGCCGGTGAGGAGCATGATGGTACAGGCTACCCGGGAGCATTCTGTGGGGAAGGCCAGAGGTTGTAGCTCCAAGATCAGTGAACATTGAGACAGAAAATATCTGCAGGTACCTGGTTCTCCACTGTAGGGCTGAGGTGAAGGGAGTCTCGGTTCGTGGAGAGCAGCGGTGGCAGGAAGTGAAGGAGGCAGCTGGGCAGGGGTAGGGATGGCTTGGGAGTGCTGGAGTTGCATGGCTAGAAGATTGAGTGACTTGGACAAGGTGGAGAGGTTCTGGGTAATCTGTTGGAGCTCCTGTTGGTGGGTCCCGAGGAGAGCTCCTTGCCGCTCTCAGATGGGTCAGTTCTGCTGGATCCATGTTGGCCAGAACATACTGTTAGGGGTGGTGGAGGTGTGGTGAGATTAGGATCCAGAAGCAGAACACACAGACAGTAATCCAATAAATAATGTGATTTAATCCAGGGAAAGGGCGTGGCAAAAAGATAAACAAACAGTATAAAAAAACAAATAGCAAAAATAGTCCAGGAAAAAAAAGAGAGACAAAAAAAACCTTGACAAAACAATGAGGTGGGCAAGGACAAAAACGCTAGTGCAAAAGACATGAAAAATAGTCCAGACAAAAAACTTTGAGACAAAAAACGAGGCAGGCAAGGACAAAAAACATGAAAGACAAAACATAGTGCAAAAACCGTGACAAGAACAAACAGGCTAGAGAGCCAAAAACCAAGAAGCATAAAGGGCACAGAAACAGCGAGAAAAACTGACGAGATGTTTTGGTGAAGTCCCTTCTTCTTCTTCTGTGACTTTTATTGGCAGCTTGCAAGCTTAGTGCATTACCGCCATCTACTGGACTGAGGTGTGATTACATTGGGACGTCAGTAAAAAAAAAAAAATATATATATATATATATATATATATATATATATATATATATATATATATATATATATGTGTGTGTGTGTAATGCTAAATCCTTCTTGCTAGTTGTTTCTTTCAGAAAATCTATTACTGCTTTGGCTACTGTGTTCCAGGTAGACTCAATAGGTTGCTCAATGTGGCAGAGTTCTTTGTTACCCTCTTAAGATGTTCTCTCTCTTCAGAGTACTGCCTACATGTCAGAAGTACATGCTTCACGGTTTCTGTTTCTCTGGAGTATGGGCACATTCCCGTCTCATGCTTCCCTATTGCGTATAGACCGCTGTTCAGTCCTGTGTGTCCTATTCTTAGCCTGGTAAACCAGGTTTCCTCCTGTCGTGTGAATGAGCTGATCTTTTTAACTGTTACCGCTTGGTGAATACCATATAAATGCCTACCTTTCTCCCCCTTATCCCATTTATCTTGCCAAAGTTTCTGAATACCTTCTTTGATTATTGCTTTAAATTCTGATTTGCTAAGTGGAACCTGTACTTCTACTTGCTCTGATTTAAGTACTTCTTTTGCCAACTTGTCTACCTTCTCATTGCCCTCAATACCTGTATGTGCTGGAACCCAAGTAAACTGTAAAATGAGTTTTAGTTAAGTTATTCTGAAAATCATCTGGTGAACTTCATCTAAAAGATCCTGTCTGCACGCAGATTTCCCAGTCTGGATGCTTGTTAGGGAGGACATAGAGTCTGAACAGATAACCATTTTATATGGCTTAACTTCTTCTATCCACTGTAGTGCCATTATGATGGTCATCATTTCTGCAGAGAAGATTGAGAGGTGGTCTGAGGTTCTTTTTTGAATTGTAACATTGTATTTAGGAATATATACAGCCACCCCTGTTTTACCTGCTGGTTCTTTGGATGCATCTGTGAATATTTGTACTGTATCATCATACATGATTTCTAAATACTGCTGTACACTTTGATAAAATGTTGTCTTGGCTATGTTTTTAGTTTCTAGATTAAGTACAGGAGAGCAGAAAGACCAAGGTGAAATTGTACTCACATTACAATTGGTTGATGGTTTTGCTGCAAGGTATAGTACTGATTCCCATGTCATCTGCCTCTTTATTGCTGTTCCGTCCAAAACTACAGTTCGCAGTGCACCCATATTCCCAGCGTTCCTCTAACACCAGTTTTGTAGGATGTGTAGCTTCATGCCCTTGTAGATTTACCCAATATGCTAGAGAGAGTTTTAACCTCCTAAGACCTAAAGGAATCTCCCCTGCTTCTACTTGCAGTGCTGGAATTGGTGAAGTTCTAAAGGCTCCACAACACAGCCGGAGAACTTTGGCCTGCACCCTGTCCAGTTCAGCTAATGTGGATTTTGCTGCTGATTTGTATACTATACATCCATAGTCAAGCACTGAATGGATTATTGCAATGTAAATCCTTTTCAATGAAAAGCCTGACGCCCCCCAGCTGTATCCTGAAAGACACCTCAAAAGATTGATTGCTTTCTTACACTTGTCAATCATTTTCTGAACATGAATTTTAAAAGTGAGCTTACTATCAAACCACACACCAAGATATCTTATGTCATTAACTTGCTTAAGAGATTGTCCATATATCTTAAGATCTATTATGGGTTTTACCCTTTTCTTAGAAAACCAAATGAATTGAGGTTTTCCAATGAAAGGTGGAACCCCCAGTCAAATGAGCATTTTTCAACCTGGCTTATTGCTGTTTGCATCCTTTGTTGTAAGTTGTCAATATTATGACCCCTAACCCACAACTGTCAAGGACCAGACAGGAGAGGAGATCAAATGCACTCAAACCACAGTTTAATAATAACAGGGAGTTGGGAGAATGTGTGTGTGAAGTTCAGAGGCAGGAGGACTGAGAGGCAGGGATGGCTGGTGGGAGCGTGGTGGTGACGCCTGAGGTCTCCCACCCAAGTACTGACCAGGCTTAGCATCTGAGATCAGACAGGCTCAGGCCTTGTCAGAGAGGTGTGGCTGTAGGCTGACAGCACTTGGGTTTCAGGCAGTCTCCCAGCAGTAGTCCCTCAGCAGGCTGGAGTTAGTGAGCAGGACCGGGCTGATGGAGAGGCAGGTGAGCAGCAGGGCTGGGCAAGCTGGAGATCAGGTGAAGGTACAGGAGAGGCAGGCAAGAGGCAGAGTTGACAGGACAGAAGGCAGGTCAGGTAACCGGGGCTGGAGAGCAGACAGAGTCAGACGGAACAGAATATTGTCAGGAGTCAGAGTAGTAGGAACACAGAGCAGGTTATCACGCTGGAAGTTGCAGACGATCTGACACTGAGGCTTGGGAGAACTGCAGCTTAAATACACACAGGGGGGAAGCAGGTGATCGGCAACAGTCAATGACAGTCACTGAAAGTTAATAAGAGGAAGTGAGAGCGGGCGTGGCCGGTAATGCTGAGTGGAGGTGTTACCTGAAGAGAGAAGCCCACAGGTAGGACCATGACAGAACCCCCCCCAAGGGACGGCTCCAGAAGTCCCTAGCCACAGATCCACCAAGACGGGCGAGAGGAGGGGGAATACCGGTGGAGGGTCAGAACTCCTCTGACCGGTCAGTGTCCAAGGCCTCAGGATCTGGTTCAGAATCGGACTCGGGGACAGTAGTGGTTGGCGCATCGTCATTCCGACAAGGACCCCTTGGTCGACCCCTCCGGTTGGCCGGCTGGTCCGGATGCAGGCGATGAAAGGTGCTGATGAGGGTACGGTCTAAAATTCTCCCAGCAGGAACCCATATCCTCTCCTCAGGACAGTAGCCCTCCCAATCCACCAGGTATTGGAGGCCCCTGCCCCTGCGCCGTGACTTTAGCAGTCTCCGGACGGAGTAGACCGTGCCACCATCGATGAGACGAGGTGGAGGAGGAGAAGGTGCAGCTGGGACCAGCGGGCTCTCGTGCACTGGCTTAATCTTTGAGACGTGGAAGGTGGGGTGCACTCTCATAGACTTGGGCAGTTGGAGCCGGACAGCAGACTGGCTGATTATCCTCTGGATCGGAAATGGTCCGACGAACCGAGGTGCCAGCTTACAAGACTCCACCTGGAGGGGCATGTCCTTGGCTGACAACCACACCTTCTGGCCCACCCGGTAGGTGGGCGCAGGCGTCCTCTGCCGGTTGGCTCCAATGGAGTAGCTGGTGACTGACTTGAGGAGTGCAGCGTGGGCTTGAGACCAGGTGCGGCGGCATCGGCATGCATAGGTGAGGGCAGACGGGCAGGTGACCTCTCCCTCCTGGCTTGAAAACAGGGGTGGTTGGTAGCCATACACGCAGTGGAATGGGGACAGTCCAGTGGCTGAGCTGGTGAGGGAGTTGTGGGAGTATTCCACCCACAGCAGGTGCTCACACCAGGCCCTAGGGTTGCGTGACGCCATGCACCGACGTGCCTTCTCCAACTCCTGGTTAGTCTGCTCAGACTGGCCGTTGGACTGGGGTCGGAATCCGGAGGTGAGGCTGGCTGTGGCCCCAAGCAGGTGACAGAATTCCTTCCAGAAAGAGGAGGTGAATTGCGGCCCCCGGTCCGAAACGATGTCCCTGGGCAGCCCATGGATGCAGAAGACCTGCTGCAGGACGATCTGGGCGGTCTCTTTGGCCGACGGTAGTTTTGGGAGGGGAACAAAGTGTGCCATCTTGCTAAAACGGTCCACGATGGTGAGTATGACAGTCATCCCGTTAGAAGGGGGCAGACCCATAACAAAATCCAGGGAAATGTGGGACCAGGGTCGCATAGACACGGGCAGAGGCTGGAGCAAACCGGCAGGAGGCCGGCTGGAGGATTTATTCTGATTACAGGTAGGGCAGGCTCGGACGAAGTCTTGCACATCCCTGCTCATAGACGGCCACCAGAACCGTTGGGCGAGCAGGTGGTAGGTGCGAGTGGAACCAGGGTGGCAGACTAGATGGGAGTCGTGTCCCCATTGTATAACCTGGGATCGCAGGTCTTCAGGAACAAAGAGGCGACTTGCAGGGCATGCACTGGGGCTGGGTTGGTCACGGAGGGCTTCCTGCACTCGTTCTTCGATGTCCCAGGTCAGAGCAGCAACGATACAGGGGTCAGGTAGGATGGGAGCCGGATCCTTGGAGGAGGCATCATCCTTCTGGAACTGGCGGGAGAGTGCGTCAGGCTTGGTGTTGCGAGATCCGGGCCGGTATGAAAGGGTGAAATTGAATCTGGTGAAAAAGAGAGCCCAGCAGGCCTGTTTGGGGTTGAGTTGTTTGGCAGTGCGGATGTATTCCAGATTCTTATGGTCTGTCCAGACCAGGAATGGGACTACGCACCCCTCCAGCCAGTGATGCCATTCCTCCAGGGCGAGCTTGACCGCCAGCAGTTCCCGGTTGCCTATGTCATAATTGCGTTCGGCTGGCGATAGCCGGCGGGAGAAGAACGCACAGGGGTGGAGTTTGTTGTCATCCACTGACCTCTGTGAGAGCACTGCCCCAACTCCCACATCCGAGGCGTCCACCTCAACGATGAATTGCCGCTTCGCATCTGGCATCTGGAGGACGGGAGCAGTGGTGAACCGAGCCTTGAGGGTGGCAAAGGCTTTGTTGGCAGCCGGAGTCCAGGTGAAGGGCTGTTTGGTGCTGGTCAAGGCAGTGAGGGGTGACACAACGGTGCTGTAATTACGAATGAATTTCCTGTAGAAATTAGCGAAGCCCAGGAACTGCTGAAGCTTCTTCCTGCTCTCTGGTACTGGCCATGAAGTCACTGCTGAGACTTTGGCAGGGTCCATCTGGATGCTCCCCTCTGCCACGATGTACCCCAGGAACACCACAGACTTGGCGTGAAACTCACACTTCTCTGCCTTGACGAAGAGGGAGTTTTCAAGGCGACGACGGAGCACTTGCTGGACATGCTGGGTGTGTTCGGACAGGGTCTTTGAGAAGATCAGGATGTCATTGAGGAAAACGAACATGAACTTGTTCAACATATCTCGCAGGACATCATTCACCAGAGCCTGGAATACCACTGGCGCGTTGGTAAGGCCAAACGGCATCACCCGGTATTCATAGTGACCGGTGGGGGTGTTGAACGCGGTCTTCCACTCGTCTCCCTCCCTTATCCGAACCAGGTGGTAGGCATTCCGGAGATCGAGTTTGGTGAAGATCGTGGCTCCCTGGAGCAGCTCGAAGGCGGAGGTAAGCAGTGGGAGAGGGTATCGGTTCTTGATGGTGATGTCGTTGAGACCCCTGTAATCGATGCAGGGGCGCAGGGATCCATCCTTCTTTCCCACGAAGAAGAACCCAGTGCCGGCGGGAGAAGAGGATGGATGGATGAGGCCGGCAGCCAGAGAGTCACTGATGTAGGCCTCCATCGCCTTCCTTTCCGGGGCGGACAGAGAGTAGAGACGGCCCTTGGGTGGTGCAGTGCCTGGGAGGAGATCAATGGCGCAGTCGTAGGGCCGGTGAGGAGGCAAGGAAGTGGCCTTGGCTTTGCTGAATACCTCCCGAAGGCTGTGATAACACACTGGGACATTAGTGAGGTCGGGGGCAGAGCTGGCAGGTGGAGTACGAGGGGTTAGAGTGGAGGCTCGTAAGCAGGTCCGGTGGCAGTCCTTGCCCCATTCTCTTATCGCTCCAGTGGCCCAGTCGAGGTGAGGACTGTGCTGGTGGAGCCATGGATAGCCCAGGATGAGAGGTTGGCTGGGGGAACGGAGCAGGTGAAACTGGATGGTTTCGTGGTGGTTGCCTGACAGAGTCATCGGGACAGGGGCAGTGAGGCAGGTGACGGTGCCAAGGAGATGGCCATCCAGCGCCCTGGCTGGAATGGGAGAGGATAAGTGATGGCTTTGCAGACCCAACTGGTGCGCAAGCTTGGTGTCCATGATGTTAGCCTCAGCGCCAGAGTCAACCAGGGCGGCCAGGGTGTGGGTGGAATCCAACAGACGAAGGCAAACTTGGAGCATAGGTTTCTGGCTGGTGGAGGATTGGATGATCATTGAGCTCAGCCGGGCCCCTCCTATGTCCGGTGAGCTCGGGCTTCTCCGTGCGCTGATGACTGACTGAGTCTGGCGGGCCCTCTCTCGTCGAAGGGTCTGGACCCGGCGGTCAATGCGGACGGCCAGGGAGATGGCCTCATTGAGTGTCGACGGTTGTTCGTACAAGACCAATTTATCCTTCATGTAGTCGGCCAGGCTGTGCAGAAAGGCATCCACCAGCGCCTGCATGTTCCACTTGCTGCGCTGGGCCAAGGTCCAGAAATCGATCGAGTAGTCAGCCACTGTTTGTCTGCCTTGGCGAATACTCATCAGTCCTCTGGATGCCTCTACCGCCAATGAGCCCAGGTCGAAGACCTTAATCATCTCCACTGCAAACAGGGAGAAGGAGGCACACGCCGGTGTCCGGCGTTCATACTCAGCAGTCCCCCACACGCAGGCGCGGCCAGTCAGACGAGTGATGACGAAGGCCACCTTCGCTGCCTCCGACGCAAAGGTTCTGGGCTGCAGGTCGAACAGCAACCGGCAGCTGGTCAGGAAAGCACGGACTTGGGAGGGGTCACTGTCAAAATGCTCTGGACTGCCGACCTTGGGTTCCAGGGCATCGAGTGCAGCAGGAGCACCTCCCAGAGCTGGGTATGACAGGGGCTGATGCAACGAGGGGCAGCGATGGTTGACTCGGAAGAGCAGGGGGTGCTAGGGCAGTGAGCAGCTGGAGTGCTTGGTCCAGTCGTTGTTGCTGCTGACCAAGCTGGATCAGGGCTGTAACGTCGGCAGACATCCGACTGACATCTCCTTCGGTGCGCTGCAGCCGGTCTAGGGCAGAGGGTTCAGGCGCTGACTCCATGTCTTGGTCAGATCGTTCTGTCAAGGATCAGACAGGAGAGGAGATCAAATGCACTCAAACCACAGTTTAATAATAACAGGGGAAAAGGGAGTTGGGAGAATGTGTGTGTGAAGTTCAGAGGCAGGAAGACTGAGAGGCAGGGATGGCTGGTGATATCTGAGGTCTCCCATCCAAGTATTGACCAAGCCCAACCCTGCTTAGCTTCTGAGATCAGACGGGATCAGGCGTTGTCAGAGATGTGTGGCTGTAGGCTGACAGCACTTGGGTTTCAGGCAGTCTCCCAGCAGTAGTCCCTCAGCAGGCTGGAGTTAGTGAGTAGGACCGAGCTGATGGAGAGGCAGGCGAGCAGCAGGGCTGGGCAAGCTGGAGATTAGGCGAAGGTACAGGAGAGGCAGGCAAGAGGCAGAGTCGACAGGACAGAAGGCAGGTCAGGTAACCGGGGCTGGAGAGCAGACAGAGTCAGACGGAACAGAATATCGTCAGGAGTCAGAGTAGTAGGAGCACAGAGCAGGTTATCACGCTGGAAGTTGCAGACGATCTGACACTGAGGCTTGGGAGAACTGCAGCTTAAATACACACAGGGGGGAAGCAGGTGATCGGCAACAGCCGATGACAGTCACTGAAAGTTAATAAGAGGAAGTGAGAGCGGGCGTGGCCGGTAATGCTGAGTGGAGATGTTACCTGAAGAGAGAAGCCCACAGGTAGGACCATGACAACAACGCCCCATCATCTGCATACAGTGCTCTGTTTATCCTCTGATTCACTCCACCAAAGACATCATTAATCATAATATTAAACAGAATTGGACTACATACACTTCCTTGTGGAGTGCCATTTTCTATTGTGTATGTGCTTGATGACTCTGATCCCACCCTAACCTCTATGGTTCTACCCTTTAAAAAGTCTTTGATCCAGTTGAACATTTTACCACCTATTTCCATTTTATTCAATTTAATTAAAAGCTCTTCTTTCCATAGCATATTGTAAGCCTTCTCTATATCAAAAAAAGGTTGCCAAAACAGATTCTTTGTTGACTTGTGCTTTACGTACCTCATTCTCTAGGCAGACTACAGGATCCATAATAGTTCTTCCATTACGGAACCCACTCTGGTAGGGTGTAATCAGCCCTCTACTTTCTAATTTGTATAGTAACCTTTTAGTAATCATCCTCTCCATAAGTTTGCATAGGTTAGACATTAAAGCTATTGGTCTGTAGCTTTTGACATTTGTTTTATCTTTACCTGGTTTCCCTACAGGGACTATTACTGAATGTTTCCACCCAGTGGGCAGCTTTCCTCATTCCCAAATTTTGTTATATAAAACCAGAATCACATTTTTTGCCACATCAGATAGTTCTTCAGTCATTTTATAGCATATCCCATCTCTCCCTGGTGAGGTATTTTTAACGCCTATCAATGCTCTTTTTAGTTCAAACAGTGTAAAATTTGCATCTAGTGAGCTCTCACCCTCAACTTTCATCCCCAGCAAATCTTTATTTTCTTCAGTGGTCCTCATTCTTTTAGATAGCTCCTCACTGGAGAGATTTTGTGAGCTATGTATCCTTTCAAAAGATCTTGCAAGCATCTCAGGTTTTTCTCTACTAGTTACTGCTTCTGTGCCATTATCTCTTAAAATTGGTAGGGAAAAGTCCCTTCTTATGCCACCCATCTTTCTGATCATTTCCCATATGTCCTTAACTTTTATTCCTGTCCCAATGTTACTACAGAAATCTCTCCAATATTTTCTTTTAGCTTCTCTTATAATTCTTTTGGCCTTAGCCTGCACTCTTTTATACTCCATTAGGTTATCAAATTTCTCTAGTTATTTTTTGACAAGGATTATAAAAGTTAATTATTCTATTTTTTTTGTTGACCCCTGCCTCAATTATAACTACTTCAAGCTCTTCATTACTGTTGAGAGCTCTATAATTAACACCATGTTGGATGAAGGTGACAACTCCACCACCTATAGCAAGGGTTCTATCCTTACGCACTGCTGTATAGCCATACATAGTAAAGTCAAGTGAGGGTTTTAGCCAAGATTCCTGAATGCAGATAATGTAAGGTTTGACTGGTTGCTCCTGAATGTGCTGTTTTAATTCTTGTCCATTGGCAATTAGACTCCTGGGATTCCACTGTAAAATGGTTAGCATCAATAAATCCCACCTCCACATGATGACTGTGAATCTGTTAGGCCTATCCCTGTTATAAGTGTTGCGTTAATGAGCTCTACTGACAGCTCTTCCATTTCCAGTTACTTTTCTGCCGCTTTTGCAATTATCTTAGTTCTCTCTGTTCGGCTACATGCTTGGGCAGAACAGTTAATAATTTCCACCATAAATGCTACAAACTTTCTCTTTTCCACTATAAGTCTATCCTTGGTAACATTGCAGCATTTCCGTACGCTTTGAACTGGGGGTTGAGTCACAAGTGCTGTTCTACTGTTGTTATCATTAGACTTTACCTTTCTAATTGCCTCAGTGTAAGTTATCTTTTCTTTCACCTTCAGGTTCTGAGCTTGAACCACTCTTTTGTGTGCATCACAGCCTTTGTAGGCAGCACTATGCTCTCCTCCACAGTTACAGCATTTAATTTTAGCTCCTCTCTCACATTTACCGTATTCATGTTCCCCTCCACATTTAGCACAATGACGTTTACTCTTACAGGCTATTGCAATGTGCCCAAAATGCTGGCACTTAAAGCATCTCATTGGTGGAGGAATATATGGCCTTACTATATAGCTGACATACCCAATTCTGATTCTTTCAGTTAGTTTGTCCTCCTCTACAGTCAACAATACAGACAGGCTAGGCCCCTTAACACCCTCTCTTGTGAATAGTAAACGTTTAACTCTCGTTACTAGCACTCCTCTGACATTGACCCTAATTTGCTCTTCGGTTATCTCAGTTGACACTCCAGATATTACACCCATAACCTTCCCTCTTTCTTCCCATATTTGTGGCTTAACCTCCTTCCCAAGTAATGATTTACATTTCATTAATCCATGCTGCTGGTCCCTGTCTCTACATATAATCAGTAGGTTCCCATCTCGTAAGGTTTTAACAAACTGTACATCACCTGCCAGCTTGTGAATAGCATCGCTAACCTTCAAGGGATTTAATATACAAGGAGATTGAAATCGCAGAATAACTTTAATTTCAGATCTTTGTTCTTCCTCTCCCTTTTCTCCGTCAGATTCTCTCTGCTTTCTTTTCTTGCTTTTCCAATTTACTGTCCTCCATTCTTTGTTGTGTGTATTTCCCTCCTTATCGGTATCCAACTCGTCTACCTCAATCTCACTTCCTGTACCTCCCAGATCACACCTCAGTCCTCCCGACTCAGCCATTGGCCCCTGGCGAAGTCCCTGTCTGAGAACGGCATTTTTATAGACAGCAGAGAAAAACAGGAGGTGAATGCAGGCAATATGGAATTCCCGTCCCAGATCCAGATTAGCACTAACCTGGGAGATAGGTAATCTCTGGAGTGGAAGTCCGGGGCAGAGCATGACACAACTGCATTGTGCAATAAAAACAGTGAATCTCATCTCATTATCTGTAGCCGCTTTATCCTGTTCTACAGGGTCGCAGGCAAGCTGGAGCCTATCCCAGCTGACTACAGGCGAAAGGCAGGGTACACCCTGGACAAGTCGCCAGGTCAACACAGGGCTGACACATAGACACAGACAACCATTCACACCTACGGTCAATTTAGAGTCACCAGTTAACCTAACCTGCATGTCTTTGGACTGTGGGGGAAACCGGAGCACCCGGAGGAAACCCACACAGACATGGGGAGAACATGCAAACTCCACACAGAAAGGCCCTCGCCGGCCCCAGGGCTCGAACCCAGACCTTCTTGCTGTGAGGCGACAGCGCTAACCACTACACCACCGTGCCGCCCAAAAACAGTGAATATTGAGTGTATTATTATTGTCATATTTAGTGTGCCACTCAGGGAGAGGGAGGTGCCTGTAAATTTTGGCGGGGCTACGACCTTCGGTCGCAGAGTTATGAATTTTTAAATCCCTGCATGCATGAGCAGCTGGAGCCAGAGCTCATGCTAAAGCTTTCCGCAATCTGTGCTCACTTCTGACGTTGGCTCGGGCCGTGCCTGGGCTTGTTCGAAAGGTCTCGGGGAGAGGGAGGTGCCTGTAAAATTTGGCAGGGCTGGGCCAAATTTTCACTGTAGTAGTTTCACCAGTTTCACTGGCTTCCAGTAAGCTACAGAATTGACTTTAAAGTATTGCTGCTGGTGTATAAATCTCTAAATGGTACAGGGCCCAATTACCTCTCTGATATGCTGCAGCGGCCTAACCCAATCAGATCTACCAGATCGCAACAGAAAAATTTACTATTAAAACCAGTTGTTAAAACAAAGTGTGGTGAAGCAGCTTTTAGCTACTATGCAGTACATCTATGGAACCAACTGCCAGAGGACATTAAAAATGCTCCTGCTGTTGGCAGCTTCAAATCTAGGTTAAAGACCAAGCTGTTTTCAGATGCTTTCTGTTAAATAATTAATATTTTTACATTTTTTATAATCTTTACTTTCTCTGCATGTTTTAAATTTACTTTAATTTTATTCTATTTTATTCCGCTGGTTTCTTTTTCTTTTTCTCCTTTTTTCTTTTTGGCATTTTATTATTTTATTTCTACTATTGTTTAATTCTTATTATTTTCTTTTAATTCTTTTAATTCTTTTAATTAATTGTTTTAGATTAAAAATAACATTATTTTATGTAATTTTATTTCTCTATTGTTTACTGTTTTTGTTTTTGCTTCTGTAAAGCACATTGAACTGCCATTGTGTATGAAATGTGCTATATAAATAAACTTGCCTTGCCTTGCCTTGCCTAGGCGCCGTCAGCGCAGCAGTGAAGTCACCTTCCAGCCGGTGTAGTGTTCATCAGTAGTGTTAGCGAATGCTAATAAAGTGGTCGAGCCAGTGCTATCGAGAGCAAGTAGCACAGGCTAACGACCGAGAAACTAAGATTTCTATCTCCAGACTCTTCTTCCACGCTGCATGTTCACCACAGTATTTTTCACTCAAACTTAAGGATTTATTTCCCTGTGTAATTTACTGAGTTACTTTTAAAATCAACATCGACAGCTACACACAATGGAGTGACCTGGCAGCCTGATGCTAATCCCTTACAAAACCCTTTACCCCATTTTCTTGGTGTGCTGATGTCACAGTTCTAATAGTAATGGTTCACCACTGACTGTTGTAATAATTGTAATGGAAACTTCTAATAAACACTTCAGAATGCTTAGCAGTTGTCTTTTCAGTTATTTATTATAGTAGATCATATAAAACAGATATATAAAATAGGAAAGGAAAAAAGAAGAAGAAGAGAAGAAGACACCACTTCAGTGATGCCAAGAGTACGCGCACTCTGAGTCGTGTTTTAGTGGCTGTTATCTATTATTCTAAAGGCATTCACTTACTGCTCGCGTCTTCACGTGATTGGCTCAAGATTTTCTATGAAGCTTTGTTAAAGCATGCACCTGGCGTGCTCTGGTATGTGCAGGCATATGCGTAGTTAGGGAGAACTCAGGCACCCTGCTTATCACCACCAAGGCCACAGAAAGGTGATTACAACATGGGAAAAAAACAACTTTCTCAGTACACTAGGCCACTTGAGCTCAACATACAGAAACACAGAGAATAGGAATGTTCACCCACTAAATTTCCTTCACATTTCCCCCCTTTTTATCCTACAGTATAACAATTGCTAAAGGAAAGAAATGTACACAATTTCAGTGGTAAGAGTTCCCAGAGAGATTCGGCTTAACACGTCATTGAGTGTACAGGGATAATGCTAAGGCTGTTTTTGTAAGACATAGAAGTCTTAAGTTAATGCTAGCAAGCTATATACATAGATCAGGAAACAATAGAACAGGAAACAACCACAAATGAAAGTGTTTTAAGTTAGGGCTAATTTCATGTCAGCTGTGCTGATGTCATCGAACAGTGGGTTATAGTCTTCGCATGGGTTTGGAGGCCAGTCAGGCAAGTCGTCTGGGTCTATTTTCACCATCTGGTAACCAATTTTTGTCAGCTGCCTCTGAAACACAGACATACAACATTGACAGAAAACAGGGAGCAAACATAGCATCACAATCACTAAACCCAGGACCGGTATAGTGGATGGAATCAGAGTCTTCGACTCTGTATCAGCCTGGGTTCCCTGTATCAACCACCACACGAATCCTCCCGTGAGCCCCAGCAGGATCAGGATGCTCAGGCCCACATCTGGACCTAGCTTATAATGATTTGCCCCTTTCATTTTATGTGAACTATGTCTCCAAGTTAACCCTTGCCCTTCTTGACATGTATTGGTGCTCAGAGGGCGGGCACGCCCTATCAGCCCTCGTCCCACCTCACCGGGACTTGGAGGAAACTCGAAACCCTAAGACTTATCTATCGGCTAGACACTGAAATACTCTTCTCTATTGAGGGTGCGTGCGTGATTGATGTGATACTCGCACTGTTCCATGCAGTGATGCCTTTCTTCCTCACGCGCTTTAGTCAGCGTCCAGATCCTTCAGGCCTTCCTCTTCCTCCTGCTCAGTCGGTTCAGGAACCCTCCTGCAGTGGCTAGCGTGGATCCACGTCACTCTGCCTGTAACCTTCACTGCCGTTGGGGTCGTGAGCAGGACCTGGAATGGGCTATTCCACCGTGGCTTGTTCCACTTGGTTCGTCGGAAGTCCTTCACCACTATCCAATCCCCTGGTTATAGATCATGCAGAGGTCCCTCAGCGGGCTTGGGAAGTGCTTCTTTTACCTGTTTGTGGATAGATTTCAAAGCAGAGGACAATGTTGCACAGTAATTCAACATTGCATCATCACACAGTGTGGTGTCTGGCAGTGTTCCTTGAGCTGGCCCTATCCCCGTGTTGGGTACTTGTCCAAACAGAATTTCAAATGGGCTTAACCCACGTTTAGGCCTAGTTTGCATCCTCTTTTGTGTGAGTACTACAGGGAGGACCTTTGTCCATCCTAGCCCTGTTTCTGCACAAGCTTTGCTTAGTTTATTTTTAAGGGACCCATTTTCCCTCACTAAGTGTCAGTTCAATGAAGTCCATTTGGAGATGATCAAACAGTTTGTCTGGTATTGGGTGTGCTGCTTGAGTTAGTTTGATACCTTGACCTGCATTATGTTGTGCACATATCAAGCATTGCTTGCAAAATTTTGCAGCATAATTTGAAAACCCCTTTGTGAACCATCTCTTTGTTACTTCTGCTACCATCCCACCTTTTGACACATGGGTGAGCCCATGGGCCAATTTTGCATAGAAAGGGAACATGTGTTTTGGTAGACAGGGACTGCCCAAGGGACAAACCTAGGCCAAGTTTGCAAAGATACAGCCGGCCTGTTTCCAGACTCGTCTCTCGTCCTGAGTGGCAGTGCTCTGAAGGTCCGCTAGCTGTAAACAGGAGGTAGAAACCTGAGGAAAAGCAAGGTTAGAGGGTGAACTGGAAGCTGAGGCTGCACACTTAGCTGCCACATCCGCCTTGGCATTTCCTTGAGACACAAGATCAGTATTGTTAGTATGGGCAGCACACTTACACACAGCAATGGCTCGAGGGAATAGAATAGCATCCAACAACTCAGAGACCAGTTTATGATGTGCAATGGTGTGCTAGTGAGAAAATTTCTGTATTTTCAAATGGTGTCAAAATCATGCACAATGCCAAATGTGTACCTGCTGTCTGTAAAAATATTGACAGATTGCCCTGCAGCCAATTTGCATGCCTCGATAAGGGCACAGAGCTCTGCGGCCTGCGCCGACAGGTTTGAGGACAGACGCGATGCCTTGAGGACCTCGTGATCTGACACTACGGCAAAACCTACTTTGTTCTTTCCCGTCTCTGGGTTTCTGGAGGCTGAATCATCCACATAGAGGACCATGTCTGGATTTCCAAAAGGTCGCTCTTTAAAGTCTGCCCTGGGGGAACAGAAATCATTAGTGAGAATGACACAGTCATGTGGTTCTCAATCGTCCTCTGTAGGGAGAAGAGAGGCAGAATTCAGAACAGAACAACGTTTCACAATGATGTTAGGCATCTCAAGTATGACAGTGTTATACTTTAACCATCTCTGTGCTGACAAATGTGATGTCTTTTTCTCCAACAGAAGCAGGGAGACAGCATGTGGGACCAAAAGGGTGAGGTTAGAATACCCCACAATATTTTTGGAAGCAGTTACCGCCTTTTCAGCTGCAGCAACTGCACGCAGGCAAACAGGAAGTCCAGCCGCCACTGGGTCCAATTTGCTGTAGAAGTAGGCTACAGGTCTTAAATCCCCGTGCTTCTGCAAAAGAACAGAGGTCATGAAACCCTTCTTTTCATCTACAGTTTGAACAAATGGTTTATTGGGGTCAGGCAATCCCAGAGTGGGTGTGGTCTGCAGGGTGCCCTTTAGGGACGTCAGGTGTGCACGGAACAACCACAGCATTGACTGCTTGCAGATCTTGGACAAACCTCCACTCATTGGGCCGGGATGGTTTTCTTGCCTTCTTAACTGGGAAAATAGGAGTGCGCACTGGAGAGTCCGGGCAAGGGACAATTACACCTGCCTTCAGCAACGAATCAAAGACCAGTCTTATACCTGCGATTGCTTCTGGTTTGAGTGAGTATTGGGTCTGTTTAGGCCTGAAATCTGATTTGGGGGTGATCACCACTGGTTCAGCATTCTTTATTAGGCCTACATCATGTTTACCCTTCGCCCAAACGGAATTTGGAACTCCCGCCAATTTGGGGTGCACCTCTGCTGGAGTTATGCCTATGGAAACAGAAACAAACAAGCCACTATGGCTGGGGTCCCCAGGACCCTGGTCATCAGTGGCTAATATTATGCTGTGCTTAACATGCACACACATAGCATGACTTTGTTTGTAGACCCCAAGCTTTTGGCAAAACGACACACTAGGGTCCTCTGTTTGGGACCATTTATTGCCATTGACTGCACACTTCTTGACCCATTTCCCACGTCTTTCCAATGGGCAGCTTGTGGCT
Source organism: Neoarius graeffei (assembly GCF_027579695.1). NCBI lineage: Eukaryota > Metazoa > Chordata > Actinopteri > Siluriformes > Ariidae > Neoarius > Neoarius graeffei. The sequence continues at coordinate 81,229,750 of NC_083579.1, read as the reverse complement.
TTGCTAATGAGACATGGGGTATAGAATTAACGATGTCAAAGAAATCATGCTGGCAGCAGCCGACCTCAGAGTCCTCTGACACGAGGCCATGTATAATATGTCTGAGAACACTGCGATGAACATTGATGCAGTTGTTCGGACAACGAGTAAAATGGACCTGCACAGCGCAATAATGTTTAGACCAATATGTAGTTTTGAGGGTCAATCTTTCATGTGCATAGGGGTCTGCAAACCAAGTCTTTCAAACTCTACATCTTGTCCTTGGTGAACATGTGCTGTGCAATGCAAATCTTCCTCTTTCATATAATCTGTGTCAACTGATGAGGTGTTCAAGTATGCGAGCTGTACAAGGTCTTTTGGAGTTTGTGTGAGTTGATCTGAGCAGAGCCGCCAGACATACACATACAGGGGGCTTCCAAACTCTAAAGGTTGTCATCGCCGGGGCGGCTTAGAGGATGAGCTCTCTAAGTCTCAAAAATACCCCAATGGCATGCGCAAAATATAGTATCTGACAACTAAAGTCCAGCTCCTGGCCTTCCCGTGGCAGAGCCATTACGTACCAACAGGAGAAGGGGCGAAGGCGAGTCACTGGCGCCTTAAAACCAATTGCTCATTCTTCAACACTATCTTCCTTTGATGTCTCCTTGTTCAGTTGCTTTCATGCGTTTTGTATCATTCCTTGGCCGCCTTGCATCACATGCCTTTAGAGCCCTGGTCCTCCAGGTTGGGGGTTTTGCGCAGGGGCAGCTTCCCTGCCATGTAAAAAATATTCCAGCTACTGAAATTCACAATACCTCACAACAACAACTTCGCGGGGTGACAGCGGGAGCGACAGATACTCCGGGTCTTATGACTGCTACCAGTCAAATCCTACCGGAAGCTGCTAGCACGATGTCCCAAAACTCACGCCGCCCAGTTGGTGCCTCTGGCACCAACACAAACAACTCAACATCATCTAGACCACCCACGGCTCGTCGCAGCCGTTCCAAGAGATCATCTATCCATATATCCGCATCCGACATCGCGGAAAATAGCGAACATCCAGGAATCCGGTTAGTCAGAAAGCCTCTAGCTATAGCCACTTGGAATTTTACATCTCTTGTCAGTAACTCCAGTAAACTCTATCAACTTGAGCGAGCCTTTGAAGATTATCATCTTGATATTCTTGGTGTTACCGAAACCCACATGCCAGGGTCAAGGGAAGTTATTCTTGACAACGGCTCTCTTCTTCTCTTCTCCGGCACAAGCCGTAAGAAAGAGCATGGTGTTGCTATCCTGATTTCCAAAGCTCTCAGAAGCTCCCTGATATCATTCACGCCTTTCTCAGACAGAATTATATCTGCTAGATTCTTTAGCCGGTAAGTCAACATTACAATCATTGTTGTGTACGCTCCAACCGAAGTAGACGATGAGAAAAAGAAGGACATATTCTATAGAGACCTTGAATAAATCCACCGAGACCTCTCCCAAAATGACATTCGTATCCTCCTCGGAGACTTTAACGCTCGGATTGGCAATGATGCCGATGCCTGGCCAAATGTCATCGGCAAACACTCCTTCCACACTGATGCAAATGACAACGGCACCCGCCTCCTCGATTTTTGCGCCCTGAATGAATATGTGGTCGGAGGGAGCCTATTCCAGCATAAAGATATCCATAAAGTATCTTGGGCCTCCCCCAGGGGTGACACATCAACCCAAATAGACCACATCTGTATTAACAAGCGCTGGCGACAGTCTCTAATGGACGTAAGAAGCTTCTGAGGTGCTGATATTAACACCACGCACTACCTTGTTAGATGCAAACTCCGCCTGAAGCTCTCTACTCATAGAAGGAAAAGGTGCAGTTCTCTCCCTAATTTAGAACTATTAAGGACAGGAGAATTGGTTGAAGATTTCCAACGTTCCCTCCATCATCAAAGAGTTGAGTTCATGCCTACAACATCCGTGGACGATGATTGGCAACAGATCAAGGGCGCCTACCACTCTGCGTCTTCTGAAACGTTAGGGCGAAGACCGAGGAAGGTCAGGGACAAATGGCTCTCTGCCGAAACTATTAAGCTTATTGACCAACGTAATCAGATGAAGAGGTTGAAGCCCTCTGAAAGGAATTGCGCGCTCTACTCCCAATGTAACAAACTGGTAAAGAAGAGCGTCAAAAAAGACGATGAGAACTGGGCACTTAACATCGCTGATAAACTTCAACATGCCGCTAATGTAGGAAACCAGCGTGAAGTGTGGCACAACATAAAGATTCTGTCCGGTAAAAAGACGAAATCTACAACCGCAGTCCGTGACAGTAACGGCAATTTCATCACTGAGCAGGAGAAGAAGCTTGATAGATGGAAGGAGCATTTTGAAAACCTCCTGAATCCTTCCATGGACGCCTCGGTTGAGATCCCACAAACTACTGCAGTTGAGAGTGATGTCTTCCTGGATCTCCCCTTGTATCCCCCCACGACCACCGAAATACGTCGAGCCCTCTCAAAGCTTAAAAACCACAAAGCCGGCGGGGTTGACCAGATCAGCAACGAGGAACTCCGATTCGGCGGTGAAGCCACTGTAGAAAAGATGGCACCGATCTTTGAGAAGGTTTGGACTGCAGAGCAGGTCCCCTTAGACTGGCTGAAGGGGGTCATTACTAAACTAGGTAAGAAGGGGGATTTCTCCTATTGTGAAAACAACAGAGGAATTACTCTCCGCTGTGTTGCATCCAAGCTATTCCAAATCATCATCATCACGAGATTGTCTGATGGAATCGAAACCTCACTCCGTGAGAACCAATGCGGCTTCAGAAAAAAACGTTCCTGTACAGACCAACTCTTCTCCTTAAGAGTCATAATAGAGCATGCTCTTGAGTATAATCTACTACTCTACATTAACTTCATCGACTTCAAAGCTGCCTTTGACTCGGTAAATCGTGAATACATCTGGTCTGCCCTGGAGCACTATGGGTTCCCAAACAAGTATATCAACATCTTCAAAGCCTTTTACTCTAACACCGTAAGTGCAGTGCGTGTTGAAGACAATCTAACAGATTGGTTCGAGGTGAAATCCGGGACAGGGCAAGGTGATATCCAAGCCCCTTCAATCTTCAACATTGTCCTGAACTGGGTAATGGAACAAGCCATCAATGAGAAGTCCATATCGAGTGGCTTCTTACTCCAACGCCGCAGGAGCTCATGATACCCTGCTATCTTCATTACTGACATGGACTACGCTGATGACATAGCTGCCCTGGATAGTTCCGTTGCTGGTTTACAAGAAACCACCACTAACATCGCGAATTTCGGCAAGGTAGCCGGCCTACAGATCGGGGTCAACAAGACCAAGATCATGCTCATCAGTAAGTTTCACAACCAGCGCCCCTACCACTGGTCTGAGATGCTAGATCTAGAGGTTGATGGTGCACACCTGGAACAAGTGAACCACTTTCGCTACCTTGGCTCTACGATCTCCAGTGATGGATCTATTGACAAAGAAATTAACGTGAGGATCGGCGTAGCATCTAATGCCTTTAATGCCCTCAATAACATCTGGAGGAACAGAGGAATTTCTCTCTCCACCAAGATTAAAATCTACGAGTGTGGGGTCATAACACCTCTCTTATATGGCTGTGCTACCTGGGCTTTTAAACTGCAGCAGTTGCATCGGCTGGATGCCTTCCATCATAACTGTCTGCGTTGTATCCTTAAAGTATGATTTTATGACCACATTTCTAATGTGGAAATCAGGAATCGCACTGGATGCTGTAGTCTGGATATCACCATTAGCTACGCCCGCCTCCTATACTTCGGTCATGTTGCCCGTATGCCTGATGGCAGGCTTCCCAAGTTTTTACTAGACTGGATCCCCTCCCATGGTTCTCGCACTGCTGGACGCCCAAGACATCATCTAATAAAAGCCATAAGCAGTGATCTAAAGATGTTCCTAGGAGAAGATTGCGATATTGAGTTGGGGAAGCGCATCGCCTCAGATCGCGCAAATTGGTAGCGTCTCCTAAAGTCCGCCAAATCTCATCTGAGTAATTGTGAGCAGGCAGACCCGTTGAAAGACGGATGAAGACCTGATCAAGGTACAAGGTAAGGGCTTCCAAACCCATACTGCACACCGCACATTTCAGTTACTTCAGTAGTTAGTCCATCTGGAGTGGACGTGAGATTTACTCCTAATTTGCACATTAAATCGTGTGCTAACAAATTTACTGGACATGTATGTGAGATGAGGAATGAGTGGGACGTAACTAATTCCTCCCTCGCTTTTACACAGGAGGTTGACTGAGAAAGTTTTGGTTACAGGTCGTCCTGAAATGCCCATCGTCTGAATTTAATTTGAGCGGTGGGTCTACTGGAAGTACCCCATGTTGTATGACTGAGTTTCCTGCTCCAGAATCTACTAAAAAGGTTAACACATGCCCACATACAGTGAGGGGCATACAAGGGAGTTTAGAGAAGGGAGTAGTTGTGTATTTTAACAAACTTAATGCTACTTCAGGTGTATTGGTTTGGACTGGTATATCAGGCGTTTCTGTGTAGTCTTGCTGTGGCATGCAGGTGCTGCTACTAATGTGTTTAACATTATGTGAATGTTCCTGTCTATGTGTATGTGTATCATCAGGTGTGTGTGTGTGTTACCTCCCCTGTTCTCTGTGCGGGGCCCATTCCCTGAGTCCGCCCATCAGTCTGCTTTGCTGTACTCCTCACGGGGCCTCTGGCTGCTACTGTAGAGACAATCTCAAGCAATGTGTCCCTTCTGAGTGCAGTTGTAGCAGGTTGCGCCTTTTATCCAGGACGGGTCACCCCAGGTCATCCTGCCTTGGCCCCTACCTCGACCTCTTCCTTTTTGTCCAGGCTGAGCAGCCTGGAGAAGAGTGAGAGTGGCGGCGTGTAGGTCTTGGCCTCTTTTTGTTGACTTTGTCTTCTCCTTCTCTTTCAGCAGCCTTTCTGCATGCAGAGCGTACTGCTCGATCTTGGTGAGGCTGGCGGTTTCCCACAGGAGACAGAGCTGCTTTACTAACTTGGCCACTGCTGGATTCATACCGTTCATGAAACTGTTCTGTAGGTGCGCTTCCCAGACCTCAGGAGTGCCTTCCACTCCAGCCAGGGTCACGGGTCTGGTCAGGCCACTGTGTTTCTTGTGCGTGGCGGTGAGATGAGCAAGAAACGCTGACACAACTTCACCATCTTCTTGCTTACACATACTGATCTTAGTAATGTCTATGTTCAAGGGAAAAGCTTCGATCAGACAAGCACAGAGAGCAGTGAGGGTATTTCTATACTCACTATTGCCATCGGCTGGTTGGCTTCTGGCCACTCTCAGGAAATCTTATTCCAATCTATAGCCATCTTGGTCATGAGTAGGTGGCGAAGTTCATGGGTGGTCGGTCGGAATTCTCTGCAAAACATCAACAGTTCGTTACCAAATCTCTTTCCTCCTACCTCTCTCACGTTGGGAAGAGAAGCCATGCTTTCCTTCATGTCAGCTGTTGTCCAGGGTCTGTGGATTGGAAGCACGCCATCAGCTCCAGAAGATCCAGAAGACTCCTATGTCATTAAGACTGAATCACAAAAATCCAAAAATGGCTGAAGAAACCTGATCTCCAAAAGAATGCAGCAAAAATTTGGCATTCGCAATGTTCCATTTGACAAGTCAATTTATTTCCTAGAAAAGTTCTTTTGAGACATTTTATACAGCATACAGTGACTAAGATGTGACTAATGTGAATTCCACAAAGGAGAAGTGACAAAAATATTGCCAAACCTGTATATAAAAAAAGGGTGGTACAGTGGGTAGTGGTTAGCACTGTCGCCTCACAGCAAGAAGGAAGGGTGGTACAGTGGTGTAGTGGTTAGCACTGTTGCCTCACAGCAAGAAGGTCCGGGTTCGAGCCCCGTGGCCGATGAGGGCCTTTCTGTGCAGAGTTTGCATGTTCTCCCCGTGTCCGCGTGGGTTTCCTCCGGGTGCTCCGGTTTCCCCCACAGTCCAAAGACATGCAGGTTAGGTTAACTGGTGACTCTAAATTGACCGTAGGTGTGAGTGTGAATGGTTGTCTGTTTCTCTGTGTTGGATTGGTGACCTGTCCAGAGTGAACCCCACCTCTTGCCCAATGTCCGCTGGGATCGGCTCCTCGTAGCTGTCCCCTGTAGACAATGTAAGCAATGGATGGATGGAACTCTGTTGCTTTCAGGTTGTAAAAGAAGCTAATAAGGAAATGAATCACTGCTTCCTTTGAAAATGCTTGCTGAAGGATATAAAATATATCATAAATACTACACACCTTGTTACATTTAATTGAAAGTAATAAGTAACACTTAGTGGATTGAATGTAATTTCACTGTCACTGGTTCCAGGCTGTGTCCCTGGGTTTGTTTTCACTGAGGCTTTTGAAAGCTTAAAGGACTTTGCAATGAGACATTGTCAACCACAAACTGCCGGCTCTAATTACTGAAATTAGAGAGATGTTTCATCACTGGTATTAGTCTGAATGAAAGAGAGAATGAGAGAGGGGTGACTGATCAACTCTGATGATGGCCCACCTCCCCGAGTTTTAATTCCGTTTTTAATGGTATAAAATGCTTGTGGTTTCCTGCTGTGATGGATATTGTGAGCGCCGATGGTTGGGCACTGATGAGCAGAAAGTCACTGCGCAAACGCACCCATGTTAGCATCAGCCTAAAAATGCCAGCGAGTCTTTTCAACGTCTTATTTCCACTGCGTTGATTACAGGGTGGGTGTTCGAATAAATGAACATGAAAACAAAGAACGGGCAATCAGCACTTCATAGAGCAGGGACAGAATAATGAGAGAGCTCACACACATGCGTGTACATGGAGTCTTTTGAAATGACACTCATGCGCGTGACACATTAGGCAGGGCTTGCACTTTGGGCCAAGATGTGATGCAGAGTGGCATAATCTTAATATGTAAATGAGTGCGGACTGGTGTCGACACAAAAGCCAACACCATGCCTGTCATGGCAACAGAAGGAAACACGTCACGCTGGTACAATGCCAGCTGTCAGCGGGAAAAGGAGAGGAGAGATCTGGCATTGAACACGAATGATGCGTTCTCAGTTTAAGTGCTATATCAGGGAAAGTCACTGAAAAGCCGGTGAAACTGCAGAAACAAGCTGTATTCAAAACATCCCATCTTATGCTTAGCATTCAAATCCTATTTTTTTGACGCTGCTATTACAGAATAACTAAATTTGTTGTTTAAGGTTTTAAAACAGATTGAAATATATTTAATAAATGGCTAAATTTGAGCATTATGACCACTTTAGAAAATTATTTATCATCATCATCATCATCGTCAACAACATGCAGTCACCTGTTATTAACTCAGTAAGAACTAGAAGGGCACTCTGTAGACCACATCCCTCCACCAAGCCACATATCAACATCAAAATCTAAAGCTGGACACCAAATTTCACCAAAATCCATTCACTGTTTTTTGAGTTACACTGGGAAGAGACAAAAAAAAAATCCTGGATCCACATACATATCTGGATTTGCATCAAAATCTACTCACTTGTTCCTTGGCCCATGACCCACCTTTCCTCCAAATTTCATCAGATTCCATTTACTACTTTTTAAGTTACGTGGAGAACAGACAAACAAACAGATGCGAAAACATAACCTCCTCCAACAAACTTGGCAGAGGTAAAGATCCTATAATGATTTTTGAGGCAATCCATAAAAAACCCTTGTTACTAATATGTAATTCTGTCCCATGGTCAAAACCTCAATCAACACATTTACTGATAAGTAGAGAATAAAACACTTGGCATGCTGTTATAGGAAAATGATCATCAGTGAGCCAATGTGATGTGGCCTGACACAAGGCCAAGTTACTGTTACTACCCTGAAGCTGATTATTTTCTAATCAATCAATCAATCAATCAATCAATCAATCAATCAATCAATCAATCAATCAATCAATCAATCAATCTCCTTTATTTAACCAGATAAAAAAAACTCCTTGAGATTAAAATCTCTTTTCTAAGAGTGACCTGGCCAAGAGAGCAGCATAAACAATATTACAGTAAAATACAAACAGACAAAATACGCCTAGTGCAACATTACAGATGATTACAGCTAAAATAGTATTCAGTTAAAATGACATAAAAGCTCGAGGTTAAGAATTCAATTAAAAGCATAAATAGAATTTTAAAAGCAAGTGCATTGTACAAGAGAGGTATTTTCTGTCTCCTTTAGAATAGATTTAAATTCATCCAGGGTTATCAGCTCTGATAGTTTCAAGTCCCTTTGTAAATTTTTCCAGGACGAGGGAGCATCAGATTTAAAAGCCTTTTTTCCTCAGTCTGTTCTCACTCCAGGGACCAACATCTATATTGTGTTATTAGAGCGAGTGCAGGCTGTGTCGGTTTTGTTTCAGACACAAATATAAAGAACGATAAGGAGGAACTAACCCAAGAACAGATTTATAAACAAACATCAACCAGTGTGAAAGTCTGTGAATAGACTGAGATGGAGGATTTGCTATATTATACAGAGTACAATGATGTACAACACTGTTACAGCCAGTGATGAAACATAAGGCACAGTGATGGTGTCCATCTTCATTAAGTACTGGTCAGGTGCATTCATAAAGAGTTATAATAATAATAAGTTAAGGGCGTAGGGTGGCACGGTGGTGTAGTGGTTAGCGCTGTCGCCTCACAGCAAGAAGGTCCGGGTTCAAGCCCCGTGGCCGGCGAGGGCCTTTCTGTGCGGAGTTTGCATGTTCTCCCCGTGTCCGCATGGGTTTCCTCCGGGTGCTCCGGTTTCCCCCACAGTCCAAAGACATGCAGGTTAGGTTAACTGGTGACTCTAAATTGAGCGTAGGTGTGAGTGTGAGTGTGAATGGTTGTCTGTGTCTATGTGTCAGCCCTGTGATGACCTGGCGACTTGTCCAGGGTGTACCCCGCCTTTCACCCGTAGTCAGCTGGGATAGGCTCCAGCTTCCCTGCGACCCTGTAGAACAGGATAAAGCAGCTAGAGATAATGAGATGAGATGAGTTAAGGGCGTCACGGTGATGTAGTGGTTAGCACTGTCGCCTCACAGCAAGAAGGTTCTGGGTTTGAGCCCAGCAGCCAGCAAGGGCCTTTCTGTGTGGAGTTTGCATGTTCTCCCCGTGTCCGCATGGATTTCCTCCGGGTGCTCCAGTTTCCCCCACAGTCCGAAGACATGCAGGTTAGGATAATCGGTGGCTCTAAATTGACCGTGAGTGTGAATGGTTGTTTGTCTGTGTATCAGCCCTGTGATGACCTGGTGACTTGTCCAGGGTGAACCCCGCCTCTCACTCATAGTCATCTGGGATAGGATCCAGCCCACCCACAAACCTGTACAGGATAAGCGGTTACAGATAATGGATGGATGGATAATAAGTTAAATTTATATAGCGCCTTTCTCATACCCAAGGTCGCTTTACAATTATAAGTAAAGGGGGGAGTCCACCAAATAAAGGTCAGGATGTCATTCTGATAGCATAGCAGCCACAGTCCCAACAAATGCGCATGAAAACAAGTCCCACACCACCTGCACAGCTGCCGCGGCACCACCGGGCAACATCGCCTGGAACACCGCTAGTGCCCCATAGTCCAATAAGGGCAAAAAACTTGCTGAAAACTGATGTCTCCTCACCTGGAGTGAAAAGCAGGATTTATTTCTAAAAAAGGAAACCCAATTTAAGTTTCAGTTTTAATGCAAGTTTATCAATGTGTAACTTGAATGTCAGGGTCTCATCAATAATAATACCCAGGTACTTATATGATGTGACCCTTTCAATTTCAACACCTTGAGCTGTTAAAATTTTAGGAAGGATAGATGGCAGCCATTTCCCATTAGAAAACAAAATGAATTTAGATTTGTCTGCATTTAAAACCAGCTTAAGCTGAGTCAGATGAGTCTGAACAACACCAAAGGCAGACTGCAGATACTTTAGAGTCTCATAACAGCATGTGTTTTATTCCTCATATACTACAGCAAATTAGCCAATGATTACATTTTATATTCATTAAAGAGCAGTACATCATACTTTTTATCAGTTTATAGTTACGTTTAATGTTGTGGAAACACACCCCACCCCTCCATCATGTTCATTTTAATACAGCTAGTTAGTTTAGTAACTTTTTTTTTTTTTGGGGGGGGGGTATCATTCTTGAGTTATAATCTAACCTCATGTCAATATAGTGATGATAAATTGAAAGAGTGATGCTTTAAGTTATTTATTTTTGTATATAGGATTAACATTTTTATTGCCTTTATTGACAAATTTTACAGCCATGTCTTTTGCAATAGCAGTGTAAGATACTGTAGTGTAGGTAACCAGAGCTATAGACGGAAATAGTATGAAAATAGGGGGGCATTTCCACTTTGCCTTCTCGTGTGTATTCAGTGATTTATCATAAGCGTAAAAGTGTAGTCATGACTTTTAGCCATCTTTAGAACTTTATTGTGTAATAAAACACAAATTGCTCTGGAAATCTGCCAATATATTATTAATAAATTATTAAAGAATACCTTTCACTGATGCTCCATATATTGGCTGGTTTTCCCTAACTCCCATTACCACCATCGCCACACCTTCACCACCCAAGAGTTCTTTACCCCTAACATCTAATTGCCAACAATTATAATGTCCAACTAATTAAAGATCACATCATACTTTTTATATGTATATTTATGTTTATGGGGGCAGCACGGTGGTGTAGTGGTTAGTGCTGTCTCCTCACAGCAAGAAGGTCTGGGTTCGAGCCCCGTGGCCGGCGAGGGCCTTTCTGTGTGGAGTTTGCATGTTCTCCCCGTGACCGCGTGGGTTTCCTCTGGGTGCTCCGGTTTCCCCCACAGTCCAAAGACATGCAGGTTAGGTTAACTGGTGACTCTAAATTGACCGTAGGTGTGAATGTGAGTGTGAATGGTTGTCTGTGTCTGTGTCAGCCCTGTGATGACCTGGCGACTTGTCCAGGGTGTACCCCGCCTTTCGCCCGTAGTCAGCTGGGATAGGCTCCAGCTTGCCTGAGACCCTGTAGAACAGGATAAAGCAGCTAGAGATAATGAGAATGAGATGAGACTTATGTTTATTGTATTTTCAATTACTACTTTGATTATGGACTAAAAGTTGCTGCACATGCTGTTGATGAAGCAGGCTGGGGAATCCAGTTTGAGTACAACATCTCTCATCTGTGTTCAAACAGAAAACAAAGGAGCAATGAAGGACTACATGGGATTGACATTATCCAATGGATTTTATATGCTGATGATGTAGTACTGTTCTGTAGTACAATAGATGAGGCTGAGAGACTCCTGAATATCATTAATAGCACATGTAAAAGATTTGGGTTGACAATATCATTCAAAAAGACTAAGACCCAAGTCTTCAACAATGAGGAACTTGCAAAAAAAGGAACACTCTTTAGTGTAGATGAAAACACAATTGAAAACGTGACTGAATTTATTTACTTGGGCAAGTTGATCTCAAGTGACACTAAACCGATACCTGTAGATCTACAAATAACAAAAGCAACAGCTAAATTCAGTGAGTTGTGTTCTGTGCTAACTGATCACAGTATCAACATGACTACAAGAAGGAACTTGCTGGAAGCATGTGTGAGATCTCGGCAAACCTATGGAGTGCCATCTTGGCTCCCAAAAGAAATTGAAATACGTAAAATGGAAGTGTGCTGGTTCCAATGCTTAAGAAGTCTGGTTAAAGAGGGTTGGAGAAGACACAACTCAGAGGAAGGTGAACTGGCATCAGTTTGAGTATTCTAACAAAGGCCTAGAAAGTATTGTCAAAACCACTCTGTAGTATGTTCCCTATGTGTGGGTGGAGCACAGAGGATGGCAGGACAGAGATCAAGGTAATCAGAAGGCTTTATTGCCATACTTTCCAGTCTGACAATTTCAAACGTAAATTCGAGACACACACACACTGTCGTCTTGTCTCGGGAAGCTCTCCCTCTGCTCTCCCTCTGCCTCCTTAAATAGGGCGCGGTCACTGGGAAGACACACAAACACAGGTTAATTGCTGTCAGGTGTAGTGATTCTGCCACTCACCTTCCCTGACTCCGCCCTCCTGTCACAGACCGGTGCTTGACCACGCCCCCGCTGCCATATACCCCCACCGCCCGACTCAGGCCGGGCGGCTGTCCGGCCTGCAGCCGACTCCCCCCCCCCCCCCCCCTTGACGGGAGAGGAAGTCCGCCACGACCATCTGCGCCCCCGGCCTGTGGACCACCTTGAAATTGAAGGGTTGGAGTGCCAGATACCAATGGGTGATCCGCATGTTGGTATCTTTCATGCGGTGGAGCCACTGGAGGGGCGCGTGGTCCGAACAGAGGGTGAAAGGGCGCCCCAGCAGGTAGTAACGGAGGGCGAGGACCACCCACTTGATTGCTAGACATTCTTTTTCGATTGTGCTGTAGCGCCCCTCACGCACCGACAGCTTCCTGCTAATGTACAGGATGGGGCAGTCCTCCCCCTCCACCTCCTGGGACAACACCGCCCCCAGCCCTCTGTCCGACGCGTCGGTTTGCAACACAAAAGGGAGAGAAAAGTCAGGGGAGTGTAATAGTGGCCCCCCACACAGTGCAGCCTTTACCTCAGAGAAAGCCCGCTGGCACTGCTCCGTCCACTGGACCGGATCTGGTGCCCCCTTTTTAGTGAGATCAGTCAGCGGGCTGGTGACGTCCGAATAATTAGGTATAAACCTACGATAGTAGCCAGCCAGCCCCAGGAACTGTCTCACCCCCTTTTTGGTCTTGGGCCTCGGGCAGGCCGCAATTGCTGCTGTCTTGTTAATTTGGGGACGCACCTGCCCGTTGCCCAAGTGGAAGCCCAGATACCGTACTTCCACCCGCCCAATCGCACACTTCTTCGGGTTGGCAGTGAGACCCACTCGCCTCAGCGACCTAAGGACGGCCCTCAGGTGTTGTAAGTGCCGCTGCCAGCCGTTACTATAAATGATTATATCATCAAGGTATGCGGCCACATAGGTGGCGTGGGGGCGGAGGACCCTGTCCATCAGCCGCTGAAACGTAGCAGGCACCCCAAACAGCCCAAAAGGAAGTGTGACAAATTGGTGCAAGCCAAACGGTGTGGAAAAGGCCTTTTTTTCCCCGGGATAATGGAGTCAAGGGGATCTGCCAATATCCCTTCATCAAATCCAGTGTCGAATAAAAGCGAGCCGTGCCTAGTCGATCGAGCAGCTCGTCAATACGAGGCATTGGGTACGCGTCGAATTTAGACACCGCGTTGACTTTTCTATAGTCCACACAGAACCGGACCGACCCGTCGGCCTTGGGTACCAAGACCACCGGGCTGCTCCAGTCACTGTGGGACTCCTCAACAATGCCCATTTCGAGCATGGTCTGAAGTTCTTCCCGAACCACCTTTTTTTTGTGTTCGGGTAGCCTGTAAGGGCGGCTACGCACTACCACCCCCGGAGGCGTCTCTATGTGGTGCTCTATGAGGTTAGTGCAACCGGGCAGGGGCGAGAACACATCCGAAAACTCGGTCTGCAACTGGGCGACCTCCGTGAGTTGGGTCGGGGAGAGGTGGTCTCCACAGGGGACCGGAGAGGTATGTGATGCCAATGTCCCTTTTTGAACCTCCGGCCCCAGCTCCGCCTTCTCCGGAACTACCGACACCAACGCCACGGGGACCTCCTCATTCCAGAGTTTAAACAGATTGAGGTGGTAAATCTGTAGCGCCCCACCCCTGTCCATTCACCTCACCTCATAGTCGACGTTCCCAACTCGCCGTGTGACCTCAAAGTGTCCTTGCCACTTGGCGATCAATTTGGAGCTCGACGTGGGCAACAGTAGAGTACCTTATCTCCCGGAGTGAACTCTCTAAGGCGCGTACCCTTGTTGTACAGGCGGGCTTGCCGTTCCTGGGCCTGCCCCAAATTCTCCTGAGTTAGGTGGGTGAGCGTGTGGAGTTTTGTGCGCAGGTCCATAATGTACTGAATTTCGTTTTTGCTTTGTGAAGGTCCCTCCTCCCAATTTTCCCGCAGCACATCTAGGATGCCGCGTGGCTTACGCCCATATAATTATTCGAATGGGGAGAACCCCGTGGAGGCTTGGGGGACCTCTCGCACTGAGAACAGCAAGGGCTCGAGCCACTTATCCCAATTATGTGCGTCCTCACTTACGAATTTTTTAATAATATTTTTGAGGGTGCGGTTGAACCGTTCTACTAAACCATCCGTTTGTGGGTGATACACACTGGTGTGGATCGGCTTAATCCCCAATAACCCATACAGTTCGCGCAGTGTCCGTGACATAAATGTAGTGCCTTGATCAGTCAGAATCTCTTTTGGGATTCCAACTCGGGAGATGACGCGGAAGAGTGCCTCCACAATACTGCGTGCTGAGATATTGCGAAGAGGCACTGCTTCCGGGTATCGCGTTGCATAGTCCACCAGAACTAATATAAAGCGGTACCCTCGTGCTGACCGATCTAATGGCCCGACGAGGTCCATCCCAATTCTCTCGAACGGGGTCTTGATTAACGGAAGAGGGCGCAAAGGCGCTTTTGGAATGGCCACTGGGTTTACTAACTGGCATTCGCGGCATGCCGTACACCACCTACGGACATCGCCGCGAATCCCCGGCCAATAGAATCGGGCCATTATTCGGGCTAGTGTTTTATCCTGCCCTAAGTGTCCAGCCATGGGATTAAAGTGAGCCGCCTGGAATACCAATTCCCGGTGGCTCTTCGGAATTAACAGCTGTGTGACTCACTCTTTAGTTTGAGTGTCCTGCGTCACTCGGTATAATCTATCCTTCATAACTGCAAAGTAGGGGAAGGACGGGGTGGCGTTCGGCTGGAGCGTTTGACCATCGATTACTCTCACTTGGTCAAACGCATGCCGCAGAGTCTCATCTCGCGATTGTTCTAATGGGAAATCCGCAAGGGATTCCCCAATAGAGAGAGGAGGAGCCGGCGGCTCCTCACTCTGACGCGGAGATGACGTAGACGGCTCTGTGACAGCTGCTCCCACCAAAGCGACACCGGGACCTCCCCCTGTCAAATGGCAGGACCCACTCTTTACTAGGCACGTCATTAAACCCCGAAATCCCGGCCAATCAGTCCCCAAAATTAAAGAGTGGGTAAGGCGAGGATTAACCGCCGCCTTCACTATAGACTTTTCCCCTCTGAAAAATATGTGGACCGACACCAAAGGGTAGCTGTGAACATCCCCGTGCACACACAACACCTTCACCCCCTGTGCTCCCCCCAATGCCTCGTCTTGAACCAGGCTTTGGCGGATCGAGGTCTGATTGCAACCAGAATCCACCAACGCCTGATATGTAGCCCCTTGGACACTCACCGGTATGCGATATGCTCCAGCCCGATCGAGGGCGGCCTCTGGCACGTCGGGGATCTGTACCACCCCGCCCACTTCCATTGCCGTGCATTGTTGTTGCAGGTGGCCCGGCTCCCCGCAGCGCCAGCAAACTGGCCCGGGCTTTCCCTCTGCACCGGTGCTCTGGGGCTCACTCACCTGAGGGGGGGGAGAGACAGACACAGAAGGGAGAAATGGGAGGGCACCACGGGTGCGGTGGGCCAGCTGGGGTGGAGCCGGCCCCCGTCTCCGTGGTGGGGGAATGGGGCGAGGATGGGACACAGAAGGAAGGGGAGAGAGAGAGAGAGAGAGAGAAGAGGAGACAAGGGTTGACGTCGTCGGCTGTCCTGCCGCCGGAACAGCCGCCAAATGATCCTCCGACTGCCTGATCCAGTGACGCCGGGCGGTGGCACTGGACCCACTCCGCGGTTCCTGCTGGTAAGCGGGTGATGAACTGTTCCAGTACCACCTGGTCAACGATTCCCTCGGCATCGCGATTGTTGGCCCTCAACCACCACCAGCAGGCGTCCCGGAGCTGCTGGCCGAACGCGAACGGCCGGCCAACTTCCTCCAACCGCAGCGCACGGAAGCGCTGGCACTGTTGTTCCGGTGTGTGCCCCACGCGCTGGAGGACGGCCTGGCAGAGGTCCGCGTAGGCCAGCCGGTGGTCGGCGGGGAGCTGTAGCGCGGCCAGCTGTGCCTCTCCCGTTAGCAGGGGGAGGAGGCGCGCTGCGCACTGCTCCATCGGCCACCCCGAGGCTTTGGCGACCTGTTCAAACAACATGAGGAACGCCTCGGGGTCGTCCTGCGGGCCCATCTTGGTGACAGTGAGGGGGGACGGGCCCGCGGCCGGAGCACTGGTGGACCCCGCCGACGCGAGGAGATGCCGGAACGCCTCACGATCTTCCTGCTGGGCCAGCACCATGGCTTCGAAGCGCCGCTCTTGTTCCTTTCGGAGTGTGACGAGCGCCTGGTGCTGGCTTTGCTGAGCCATGGTGAGGGCGTGGACCAGGTCGGCGAACGGGGAGGATTCCATGGGGCTGCTTGGTTGGTGCTCCACTTTTCCTGGGTTTCGGCACCACTGTGTTATGTTCCCTATGTGTGGGTGGAGCACAGAGGACGGCAGGACAGAGATCAAGGTAATCAGAAGGCTTTATTGCCATACTTTCCAGTCTGACAATTTCAAACGTAAATTCGAGACACACACACACTGTCGTCTTGTCTCAGGAAGCTCTCCCTCTGCTCTCCCTCTGCCTCCTTAAATAGGGCGCGGTCACTGGGAAGACACACAAACACAGGTTAATTGCCGTCAGGTGTAGTGATTCTGCCACTCACCTTCCCTGACTCCGCCCTCCTGTCACAGTCCGGCGCTTGACCACGCCCCCGCTGCCACACACCCCCTTACAAAACTTCATATATGCACAATATCTCAAACATATTGGTCATGTATGTAGAGCAGAAAACACCACCTACACAAAGAAGTTATTTGCTAAACCAACTAGAAAATACTACCATGATAGGTGGCTAAAATATGCAAGAATTCTCAACCTTACTACTGATGAAGCAAAGAAGTTAACACAATCTAAATTGGAGTTTGCCAAGCTAGTCAATGATAAAACAAGCTTGCCTCATCCACTTCAATGAAGTAAATAGAGGAACTCACAGGAACAGGTACTGTTACATTTAAAATTGTGGAACATTGTCAGAAAAGTTAGTTCCTGTTATTATTTACATTATAGCACCTATAAACAGTCGCCCCTCACCAGACTCTCTGTTTTCTGTTTTCTCTGCTGAAGTTAATAAGATGAAAATCCAGTTTGTCATGTTACAGAGAAACTGCAAAGCACAAATTTCTCTCCAGAAGAGTTTCCCATGGCAGAAAACTTAAAATTACAACTGTTACAAAGCTCTGAAACTGGAGACTCCTTCAAATACTGTATATACAAAACTAAACATCACCTCATAGAAACCTTGGCCATATAACACACAAAACATGGCCAAGTTTTTCTTAGTTTTCATCTTTTTTCTTAGTCTTACACTATGTTGGCTAAATCCTGAAATGTATTAGTAAATTTTTTAAATAATTTTTTTTTTTTTTGGAGCATTCACTATATAAATCCCTGGGAATAGATTGATACTAAAGAAACAATGACATATAATCATGAGCACATTTAATATAAACCTGTGATTTGCCTTGCAGCTCAAACTATTGTCAGAACATCTCTTCTAGAAAACAAATCAAGAACTTCTGACCAATCAGAACCAAGAACTGAGACAACAGATGTCATGGAATTTGTGCATTTTGATCCCAAAGCAGGAAGAAAGACGGGAGAAAAGAGAAGACGAAGCTTTGCGGAAAGTGTCGCTGAAACAGAAGAAGGGCTCTTAGGAGACTTTGTGAAGACAACCAGCAGAAGCTTGTGAAGATCAGGGACTGACTCCAAAGAACTCCATACCACTAGCAAATCCTTAGGAAATTGAAGCTGTGTCTGCTCGACTGCATTCTATGAATGTTGTGTCTCGTACTGAAACCTCTATGGAGTTGGAGAATTCCCCTGCACCTGCAGCTTCAGCAGACTAGAGAACAATGTTCTGTTGATTAGAGAACAGAGTGTCTCTCATCTGTGTAAACAAACAGGAATTATGGGTAAAGAAATATATTTAACCTATCTTGCAAAAGATGTTGAAGTTAAAATTCCTTTTCATAGACACTTGCTGATGTCATAAGGATGTTCTGTGGTTTGATTTATTTTTGGCTTGGCTCATTAACTATAAAAGACACAGAGAAAACCCCAGTGGGTTTTGGGTTGCCTAGGATGTTAGGATGCTTAGAACTCAGGTTCTTATAATCCACATTTTTTAAAGGCCTTATATGGAAGCCTTTTTGCTGACAGTTTATCAATCTTTTATTTGCTCTCAGTTATGATGCTTAGTTTAACACGGATTTACTGTTGATAGAATTGCTCATTGTAGCCGTGTTTTTCATTTCTTACCATTGTTTCAGATTAATTTTGTACTCAAATTATACTAATTGCTTTATGTACTTTTAATAAATTGAAACTCTTGAAGGGTGATTCGTTAAAAGACAAAGCTTAGTGTTGAGTTTAATAACTGATCTGAAGACTTCACTGAATAAAAAGACCCCATGGCCTTCTTTTCAAAGAAGCTCTGTGCAAAGGTAAGAACACATTTCCTGTTCTAGCGAAACTCTTTAAGGGACTGTCTTTCATGCTTTGGCTGAGTGCAATTTACCTTTACACAGAAAAGTTTATCTGGTACTACTAGACTTAAACTTGGATAAATTGCACTGAGGATCATTGACACAGGGCTGTGGCATAATATTCATTAGTTGCCAAAAGCCTTCTCAACACTGCCAGAAATAGGGGTAAAATAAGAGTCCATTTCTGTCCCCCAAGGTACAGCCTACACTAATGTACCCCCTAGGGCTCATTACTGAACCTCAAGGTAACTATGTGTACCTTTTTAGGGCAAAAAAGGTGCATATATGTTCCCAAGCAGTATATAAAGGGTACAAATACCAAAGTACCTTAGAGGGTACTGCCCCAGTGACAAGCCGTTGTACCCCAAAAGGTACAATAATGCACTTTTATTTTATGAGAATGAATAAAAGAAGCCATTTTGTCAGACAAATCCATATGCAGTGTCTTCTTTGAAATGAAACATGCTTATTCATTGCTTAAGGTGATGAAATCCCAAAATAAACCAGTTATTTATATTAGTACTCACCTGACTTATATTAGTTTTATAACCAACACTCTCAGAAAATAAAGTACATTATTGTACCTTTAGGGGTACAATGACTTGTTGCTGGATCAGTACCCTCTAAGGTACTTATTTGTACCCTTTATATACTGCTTGAGAACATATATGTACCTTTTTTGCCTTAAAAAAGGTACACATAGTTACCTTGAGGTCCAATAATGAGCCCTAGGGAGTACATTAGTGTAGATTGTACCTTGGGGACAGCCCTTACAGAAAAACCACATGAACTTCACATGTGAAATATGTGGAAATTGTGTTTTGCACATGGGAAACATGTTATTTGCACATGGGAAACATGTGGCCCAATTTTTTGGCCCAATTTTATGTGAATCACATGTGGGAATGTTTTACACGTGGTGACATGTTTTCCACATGTACTCTACATGGTAACACATGTTACAAAATCTGATACCATGTATTCCACATGTTACCACATGTGGTAACATGATCACATGTGAAATACATGGGAAATTCATGTTTTTTCTGTAAGGGAGTAATCACCTCCTGCTGTACCCCTGTTTCTGATAGTGAGGAGAAACCATGGAACTGTAGAAACCACATTAGGTGCACATATGTTTAACATTTTTCAGTGTTTCTGCAAATCTTCATGTAGACTATAAACACCAAAATACAGAAAAGGTGAGTGTACAAATATGAGGAGAGGAAATGTCTGATTCATAAATTATTCTTTATTTCTTAAATAAGTGCATAATAATCTGAAATAAAGACTCTTCCCTCATAGCAAGAAGGTTCTAGGTTCGAACTTGGCAGTCAACTGGGGCCTTTCTGTGTGGAGTTTGCATGTTCTCCTTGTGCCTGCGTGGATTCCCTCTGGGTGCTCTGGTTTCCTCCCATAGCCCAAAAACATGCAGATTAGGTCAACTGGCTACTCTAAGTTGCCCACAGGTATGAATGTGAATGGTTTTGTCTCTGTGTTAGCCCTGCCCAAGGTGTACCCTGCCTCTTATGCAATATCAGCTGGGATTGGCTCCAGCTTCTCCATGACCTTCATGGAGTGGTATAAATGGTAGATGGATGGGTGGATGGAAAGATTAAATAAAGACTTATCTAGTACACTTTATTAATCCTCTATCCTCTCCTCCAAACTGTCCCAGCTCAATGTCTCACCTGCCATATGTCAGTGGATCACCAGCTTCCTGACAGGCAGGGAACAGCAAGTAAGGCATGCGGTCAGTCAGCAACGGTGCTCCTCAGGGATGTGTCCTCTCCCCATTGCTCTTCTCCCTTTACAACAACTGCACCTCCATGGACCCAACTGTAAAACTCCTGAAATTTTCAGATGACACTACGGTCGTAGGCGTCATACAAGATGGTAACAAGGTTGCATAAGGCGGGAGGTTGAACGGTTGGTGCTGTGGTGCAGTCAGAATAACTTGGAGCTAAACACGCTCAAGACAGTGGAGATGATATTGGACTTCAGGAGACACCCCTCTGTGATGATCCCCCTCACAATATCCAGCAGTCCTGTGTCAACTGTGGAGACCTTCAAGTTCCTGGGAACTACCGTCTAACAAGACTTGAAATGGGACTCCAACATCAACTCCATCCTTAAAAAAGCCCAGCAGAGGATGTACTTTCTGCCGCAACTCAGGAAGTCTGGTCTGTCGCAGAAGCTGCTGACATAGTTCTACACCGCTGTCATTGAATCCATCCTGTGCACATCCATCACAGTCTGGTTCAGAGTAGCCACCAAACAGGACAGGAACAGACAGTAGTGAACAGTAAGGTCAGCAGAAAGGATTAGCCAAGTCAAGTTTATTTGTATAGTGCTTTTAACAATAGATATTGTCGCAAAGCAGCTTTACAGAATTTTAATGACTTTAAACATGAGCTAATTTTATCCCTAATCTATCCCCAATGATCAAACCTGTGGCGAAGGTGGCAAGGAAAAACTCCCTCAGACAACATGAGGATTTGACCTCTAGAGGAACCAGACTCAAAAGGGAACCCAGCCTCATTTGGGTGATAACAGACAGCGTGATTTATAATATTTTTAACATGAAGTCTGTTTCGTTGATGTTATAAACTCTTTATTGATGGAAACTTGAGTGCAAAACTGTTCATGACAACTGCAGTCCTAAAGTTAGCAAGTCAACTGTAGTCCTCAGCCATAAAAGCATTACTGTAAGACTAACTATGACAGCATAACTAAAAGGAGAGAGCCAGAAGGTAACACAGGCATGAGGGGCCCCGGGACATAAAGCAGCAGCCACTACACCATCAACAAACTCGAGTGAGCAAGCGAGTGGGGACTGACAGCATCCATACATCCCAGTTTACCAAAACACTCTGAGGATCCTCCAGATCTACACCTTTACCTCATAAACACCATTAACACAAGGCTTGACTAAACATTTATGATTATCTGTTCTCCCCTGCCTAGCCTCCAGAATTTGTACATTTCATGAACCAGGAAGCAGGCAAAGAAAATCATTAAGGACTGCTCACACCCTGGTCACAACCTTTTCCACCTCCTCCCCTCCAGCAGGCGCTATAGAACACTGTGAATCAGAACCATCAGACAAAAGAGCAGCTTCTTTTGCCATTCCATCAACATCATGAATATCTGACCTGAACCATCTTTGCCATGAAACCACTTGTACCTCCTATATACTCCTGTTTGCATGACCTCACTGCACTCTGTGTACTCTGACTGTCGTGTATACTTTTAGTATATTGTGTCTGGTCTGTAAATATCCTGCAGATTGTCTGTATATGGTGTACTGTTTATCTTGTCAATAACATACATATTAAATTATATACTGTATATTATAGATATTTTTATGCATAATAGTGTTTATTATAGATATTTAGATTATAGATGATATTGTATCTATAATACAGATATTTTAGACATTGTGTATAATATAGGTATTATATTTTATATATATATATATATATTGTGTATATAATAGTTATACTAATTATTGTAGATTATATTGTGTAATGTCTATATTGTACATTATATACACATTTTTTTCTTATATAACATGTACATAACTTTACATATACATAGTCACACACACACACCCTTCTGTATCGCTAGAGAGACACCAACTGCCGGAACCAAATTCCTTGTGTGTATCAACATACTGGGCCAATAAACATGATTCTGATTAATTGCAGTAATGTACTGTTGTGTATCGCAACACAAAATTGTGAAATGCTGTCTCCTAGTGGCTGCAAAACAGCACAGTGGCTCAATATACAGCACAATGGATCAAATATATACTGTAGCTACAGGTAATACAATATTACTTGTGTTTACATTGTTTTTGATATGCCATCAACATTAAAAAAAGAAATTAATTATGCCTTGCATAATAATAATAATAATAATAATAATAATAATATACAATAGAAGATTTAATTAAATTTAATATGGTACATTTATTAATGAATATTTTGACTATAGTCTAGAGATGGGGGTTGTAAAGGCTACATATTGAAATATTTTGAGGTAAAGTTATATTTTGTCATCGGTGTATAAGACATCATTCTAACTAAGGCAAAAAAAAGTTGTAAAAGTGAGTTTGTGGTGTTTTGAAACCTGATGAAAACACTGTTAAAATTACTATATAAGGACAGACAGAAGGTTATAGTTTTGCCACATCAGTTTCCTTCATCTATATGTTCCTTTCGTCCAACTATTTTAGAAACCTGGTACAACAAAGAACAGAGACAGAAAAGACAATCACAGTTCAGAACACTTTACAGGGTTGTGTTAGAAAATTCAGTTATACTGTACATATATGGAACTTAGCCAATAATAACATGATTTATAAGTTATAAGTAAATGGTACTTTTTAAAAATAATAGAATTCATAAAGTTAAAGCTAAAAACATACAGTTCCAATACGGGCGGCACAGTGGTGTAGCGGTTAGCGCTGTCGCCTCACAGCAAGAAGGTCCGGGTTCGAGCCCCGGGGCCGGCGAGGGCCTTTCTGTGTGGAGTTTGCATGTTCTCCCCGTGTCCGCGTGGGTTTCCTCCGGGTGCTCCGGTTTCCCCCACAGTCCAAAGACATGCAGGTTAGGTTAACTGGTGACTCTAAATTGACCGTAGGTGTGAATGTGAGTGTGAATGGTTGTCTGTGTCTATGTGTCAGCCCTGTGATGACCTAGCGACTTGTCCAGGGTGTACCCCGCCTTTCACCCGTAGTCAGCTGGGATAGGCTCCAGCTTGCCTGCGACCCTGTAGAACAGGATAAAGCGGCTACAGATAATGAGATGAGATAATGAGATGAAATGAGACGAGACAGTTCCAATACAAATTAAAGCCACTAGCGGCCTTGACGGGCCCTCGCACGTGTGGTTCCGCAACCCAGGACATTCTGCCACCCAACAAAACAGTCACATGTCATATATTCATCAAATGTTCAAAGGTGATGTGCATGTTGCAAATGCCATGACTGCTTGATGGATGAGAGATAGACAAAGACTGTGTGTGTGTGTGTTTCTGTGGTGTGAAAATGTACATTTATATATGTACAAAACTATACATGTGTCTCCTCCTTATCTCTATCTCACACTGTAATCTTAAGTCATCTTAGTTTTCCTGTGTCTGCAGTGTGTGTGTGTGTGTGTGTGTGTACATGCAGAGTTTTCATATGTCTGCAACAAAATGCACAATGATGGCAGGTCACTAATATATAGATTTAGGCACTGCCTTAAAGCGGAGCTCTCATCTGTTTCTGGGTTGTAGAATTTTCTTATATCATAGCCAGTCTCTTTTGTTTTATTTCTTTACTGGCTAGCACTGGCCACTAGGCGGTGTGTATGACTGGTAATTACTAACACTGGCCACTAGGCGGTGTGTATGACTGGTGGTTAGTGTTGCCAGATACTGCTGACGTTTTCCAGCCCAAAATATGTTCAAAATCCGCCAAAATGCACTTGAAACCGCCCAATCTGGCAACACTGCGGTGGTACATGTACACGGACAAACCACAAAAAATTGACTAGATGGGTTTACCATTTTTTCTTAGGTATGGTGCTCCGCTGGAGCTCCGCTATTATTGTGTGTGTGTGTGTGTGCGCGTGCGTGCATGTGTGTGTGTGTCAGTGGCGGCTCCTGAATTTTTTTTCAGGGGGGGCAATTTTCCCCCGTTATGTCTACACAGACCATAAATGTCCACAGGACTGAAGTAAATTGACCTAGGTAGCAAATCAATTGGCCGAACTTGTTTTTGCCTGGTAAATTCAGATATCAATATAGACAATATCTCCTCTCTCCACTAGGTGGCAACACTGAACAAGTTAAAGGTGGCAAACTAAGGTCGCCTAGTAAACTGAGACCCACCCACCTAGCGGCCAAAAATATTTTTGCCTACGAGTGGCAAATATTCACATTTAGCCTGGCTAAAACTAAGGAAGATTCATTGTGAAGCCTTCAAAGCAAAACATTTGGCATCACAATCAATTAATATTACATTACTCATTTATTTTCTCATATTTTTCCAGTATTCTAAGTAGACACAAATTCTTAATTATAAACATATTCTAATTTCTTCATTCTCATCTCATCTCTCATCTCATTATCTCGAGCCGCTTTATCCTTCTACAGGGTTGCAGATCCACACAGGTCGCAGACTCCACACAGATCCTATCCCAGCTGACTACGGGCGAAAGGCGGGGTACACCCTGGACAAGTCGCCAGGTCATCACAGGGCTGACACATAGACACAGACAACCATTCACACTCACACCTACGGTCAATTTAGAGTCACCAGTTAACCTAACCTGCATGTCTTTGGACTGTGGGGGAAACCGGAGCACCCGGAGGAAACCCACGCGGACACGGGGAGAACATGCAAACTCCACACAGAAAGGCCCTCGCCGGCCCCGGGGCTCGAACCCGGACCTTCTTGCTGTGAGGCGACAGCGCTAACCACTACACCACCGTGCCGCCCATTTCTTCATTCTAAAGAATGCAATTATAGTGGCAGGATATAAATCCAAAACAAGTGTTTATTTAAGTTTTGGAAAAGATGAAGAAAAGCATAACCATCAAACAAACATGTGCAGCTTAATTATGTGGGTTTTTTTAATATGGAATTGCACCATTTTAACAACAAATAATAATTCTAAATAAATTCTGCAGTTTTTTTCCCAAGAATTCCTCCAGAAAGCTATGCCTTAAAAGGAAATTTAAAGTATTACAAGCATGTCAATGAACACAAAAGGCTTAAGTTATTTAGTTATATACACACAAGGTTTTGTAGTCAGTGCAACTTGGCTTAACAAGTTGGAAAAAAGGTAAGGTGCTGCTGGCTCCAATGAACACATATACTGTACAATATATAAAAACTGAAAATATGCTTAATTTACACCAAGTCAGAGAGAACTTGAGGCTACTGAAATATTCCAAGCATGGCAATGTTAAACTGCCATTGGTAAAACAACTGCCATTGGTAACACACACACACAAAAAAAACTTTTGCCTAGTAAATTCAAATATCAGATATCACTGTACCGTCTGCTGTGCTACTTCCAGGGTGGAAGAGAACGCAAGGGTAGCAAAAAAGAGCATTGACTACATCACAGCCAGCTAGCCAAGTTTTCCAGTGGTACCAGTTCTTGTTAAAACCTCTTGAGTAGGTCTTCTCCCACTTCGTAGACACTTGCTTGATGTTTAAATTCGGTCTAGGATGTCCTAGCTGTTTGATTGCTGTTTTCTCCTCATTGGTACGACGACTAAAGGGAACTTCTTTCAGAGACGCTATCGTATTGTTGCACTCAACACTCGCCATCTTCTTCATAGAATGTTCACACATTTCCCGCGCAACAGGCGTATGACGTATGATGTAAGCACGCTGCTTGTGCTAGCACATAAAACCTAATAGAAAATGCATTGGGAGCATGATTTTCGAAAAAAAAAACGTACGTACCATTACTGACAATGGGATATTTTGGGGCAAATCTGAACCTGACAGAAATTGCCCTAAAAGGGCATGGCTACACCAGGCGTGACCTTAGCCTGATTGGACAATGACATTACTGTTGCCATGGTAGTAGGAGTAGATTAAAAAAATCTCCCTCCCTGTTTGGGAGTGCGTCGCCCAAATCGCCCCTATTAACGAGCCGCCAGTGGTGTGTGTGTGTGTCTGTTTGTCAGAGGGAGAGAGAGAAAGTGTGTGTGTGAAAGAGAGAGTGCTCATAGATGTTGCGTGTGCATGTGAGTGCATACTTGTGAGAGAGCGTATGTGTGTATGCATAAATATACATATGACTGTGAGTGTGTATGAGTGTGCACAGAATTGTATATGTTATATCATCAGACTCACTATATCCAATATTTTTGTAAAGTTTCAGATCAATCCATCAATGAATTGAACATTTTTCCCCATTACCTGCTTGGCCAGATGGTGGCGCTGTGCTAGGCACCTGAATTACACATGTGAATATCATCACAATCATAATACACAATATTTTGTAAAGTCTCAGATCAATCAGTTAAGGCATTGCCAATGTCTGGGACATTTCCTGCTTGGCCAGGTGGTGGCGCTATAACAGGCAGGCCCATTGGGCATCAGGTTATCATAATAATCATAATATCTATTGAAATAAGAAGTATCCGACCATACAGTCAATGCACTGTGGCTTTCTGACACGTTTCCTGTTTATGTGACAAGATATTAAAATCATAAGGCCATTTCAGCATATTACAAGATATCAAAATCCCTTCACAATTTAATATCAGCAACATCTTGGCATCCCTCCCTATGTGTTGCGCCTTATAGTGGTGGGGAGGTTTGTGCGCCTTAAGGATCCTGGGAGCTATATCAGCTGGGGCCTTGGCCCCTGGTAGGTTCAACCTTGCTGGGCAGGTTCCAGGTGAAAGGCCAGACGAACTGCAACACCTGGCCCTCCAGGTTGGGGGTTGGGTGATGGGCCAATGACCCATCCCTGTAAAAGAAACCACATTACGGAAACCAGACACACTATTCAAGTAAGTTATGGGCAGGAAGAAGAGGCTAGCCAGGTACCTCCAGACAACGATTTTTGTTTTATGGACTATCAGCGCAATATGACATTGGCTGGTGAAAGCTACTCAGAAGCCCGTCAATCGAAGATGTCACTTCTGAAACCCAAGAAAGTATTGGCCATTGGGAGCTGGAATGTACGCACTATGTACGCTGTTGGCAAGGCAGCACTGGTTGCCAAAGAAATGCAAGAGTATAACATAGACTTATTAGGAATCAGCGAATGCAGATGGACTGGCTTTGGAAAGATGAAGCTCACCTCAGGGGAAACAGTAATCTACTCGGGAAGGGAAGATGGATTCCATTGAGCTGGGGTTGCCATAATGATGTCCAAGCAAGCAGAGTCAGCGTTGATTGAGTGGGTACCAGTAAACGAGCGTATTATCAAGGCACAATTTCACTCCAAGTTTATTAAACTTACTGTCATTCATGTATACGCACCAACAATGGAAGCTGAGGAAGAAGAAGTAGATGAATTCTATGAACAACTACAGAGTGTACTACAGAAGGTAAGAAAGCACGATATGCTCATCATAAGTGGAGATCTGAATGCCAAGGTCGGGGCAGCGAATAGTAACAAGGAGGAAGTCATGGGGGCCCATGGAATTGGAGAGATTAACAGAAACGGAGAGAAGCTGGTTGACTTCTGCAAAATGAACAGCTTAGTGATAACCGGCACCATATTCTCGCACAGAGATATCCACAAAACCACCTGGACATCACCGGACGGGCGAACTCACAACCAGATTGACCATGTTCTTGTCAATAAGCGTTTTAGAAGATCTGTTCTCGACACGAGGGCTATGCGAGGAGCCGATATTGTTTCAGACCACCAACTGGTTAGAACTAAAATCAAGCTGAAGCTAAAGAAGACCATTAAGCCACTCAATTCGTGAATTAGATACGAAGTCAGCAAGTTAAAGGACCCGAAAATCAGGAAACAATTCTCCGTGGAGCTTCGTAACAGCTTTGCAGTATTAGAGGCCACAGATGAAGAAGAACCGGATATAAATACAAGATGGGAGTGGTACAGGGATGCACACACATCAACGGCCAAAAACGTTCTAGGTCTTAAAAAGAGGAAGAGTAAACCATGGATAAGTGAAAGATCTTGGTCACACATCGAAGAAAGGAAGCAAGTTAAACAGCAACTAGAAGGAGCCAAGTCTGCGAGACTACAACAACAGTTGAGGGAAAAGTATAGAACGAAAGACAAAGAAGTCAAGTCAAGCATTAGAGCCGACAAGAGAGCTTGGTTAGAAAATCAGATGGATATGGCTCAAAGGGCAGCTGACCAAGGAAATATGAAGACTCTGTATGAAACCATAAACGGAGTTTGCAATGATAAGCGTCACAGTAATGCTGCAGTCAAGGATAAGTCGAACAACATCATAACTAAAGAAAGTCAGAGGTTGATGAGATGGAAAGAGCATTTTGAAGAAGTCCTCAATCGCGATCCACCCGAGAGTCCCATGGAAGATTCAACTGTCACTATACCCATTATTGAAAGCATAAGCACAGACCCAATTAGTTTGGAAGAAGTGAGGCTCGGAATTCTATCTCTTAGGGAAGGAAAGGCAGGTGGCGTTGACAACGTTGTAGCTGAGCTCCTGAAGGCAGACTTAGAAACATCTGCTCGAAAGCTACACGAGTTAATCCTAATCATCTGGGAGGGGGAATTGGTACCGGACGAGTGGCTTAAAGGATTAATTGTAAAGATACCAAAGAAAGGCGACCTAGGCGACTGCAACAACTGGAGAGGCATTACTCTGCTGGTTATTGCCAGCAAGGTGCTTGGCAAGATTATCGTCAGGCGAATGAAGGAAGGAACAATCACGCGACTGAGACCCGAGCAAGCAGGGTTCCTGGAGGGGTGAAATACCACCGAACAAATCTTTATACGGCGGAACATCATAGAGCAGGCGTGTGAATGGCAGTCTCCACTGTTAGTCAATTTCATCGACTTTGAAAAGGCCTTCGAAAGAACTGCACCGAAAGAACCTCTGGATCATCATGAGAGCGTACGGAATACCAGTGAAATTAATTAACATCATCAAGCTACTGTACAACAACGCCGAGTGTGCTGTCCTCGACAATGGTCTAACGTCCGAGTGGTTCCAAGTTAAGACTGGAGTGAAGCAAGGCTGTGTGATGTCAGGGTTCCTCTTCATCTTAGCTATCGACTGGGTAATGCGTCAAGTAACAGCAGGTGCAAATACCGGCATACGGTGGAAGATGACTAGTCAGCTTGAAGATCTTGACTTCGCCGATGATATTGCACTAGTGTCAACTACAGCAGCCCAAATGCAGAGGAAAACAACCAAGTTGTCTGATACAGCAAGCACGATAGGCCTGCGGATCAGTAGGAAGAAAACCGAAGTCCTCAAGATTAACAGTAAAGATCCAAGTAGGAGGATTAAATTTGGTAATAATGAGGAGATACGGGAAGTCCAAGAATTTGTTTATCTTGGTGCTATGGTGAGCGACAGTGGAGGTGCCGACAAGGATATAGAGAGAAGATTAGGGAAAGCGAAGGCGACGTTTGGAAGGCTGAGGAAAGTTTGGGGGTCCAAGAAGATCAGTAGAAAAACCAAGATCTGACTGTACAACACACTAGTCAAACCCGTGCTGCTATATGGATGTGAAACTTGGAAAACCAACCTGGCGGACAATGAGAAACTGGATTCCTTCCAGTACAAGTGCCTAAAAAGAATCCTGGGCATACATTGGCCGTACATAATCTCCAAGACGGAACAAAATGAAATATGTGGATGCGATAGGTTAAGTGACCTTGTCAAACAGAGGAGGTGGAGATGGATTGGCCATGTGTTGAGAATGGACAGAGATCACCATTGTGTCACAGCGTTGACGTGGACTCCCGAAGGGCGACGAAAAGTTGGCAGGCCTAAAACAACATGGCGACGGATGATTGAAAAGGAGAGGGATGAAGCAGGCTGGAGGTCGTGGGAGAGGGTCCGGGTCCTTGCTAAGGACAGAAATGATTGGAGGAATCATGTGGCGGCCTTATGCGTAACTAAGCGCGAAGAGGCGAGGTAAGGTAAGGTAACATCTTGGCATCACGTATAACAAATTTCACATGAATCTCATGAACCGTCAAGAAGGAGCATGTTAAAATTCATCATGTGTCAAAACACACATATTCAAAACCCTATTCTTTCCTTGGCCAGTTGGTGGCGCTATACCAGACAGGCCCATAACGGCTAAAGAGTATCAGAATCAGAATCAAAATCATATTACAAGATATCAAGTTCAATATTCAGCAATATCTTGGCATATTATATGTTATAATATTTCAACATATTACAACATATCAAAAATCCCTTAGCAATTCAACTTCAGCAATATCTTGGCATCATGTTTGCCACGTTTGACATGAATTTGATGAACCATCTAGGAGGAGTTCGTTAAAATGACCATGTGTAATTTCACTCCAAATGGCCTTATGATATCATCATTCCAAAGTTCTACCCATTCATTTCAATGGGAAATGGAAAAAAGGGTGCTATGAAGTCCCTGGGCCACGCCCGGGGCCAAAAGTCTGTGGCTGAGTAGCGATGACAATGGCTGATGTGTGTATCAAATTTCATGAGGTTTCGTGCATGGGAAATGCCTCAAATAAGGCCAAACACGGCATAATAATAATAATAATAATAATAATAATAATCCTTCGAAAAACAATAGGGTCTCATACCGAACGGTGCTCGGGCCCTAATTACAGACAAATTAAAGATTAAGCACAACTTTCAAAAAGAGCAACATTTACTGCTATCTTTTCAAGCACATTTGAAATTTGTATGAACTTTATTAAACCTTATTTATATTGAGAGACCGAGATGGCAATTTCTACATTTCTTTCCAGCCCAAATTTGTACAGAAATTTATTCCAATAAGCTATAATAGCAGGAACAGAATTGGGATATATATAAAAAGGTTTTCAGATTGAAGGATTGTTCACCAAAATGCTACCAAAATTCTTATGATAATTACTGTTAGAGTCGGCTAACAGCATTAACTACTATAGAAAACTCACTTGATATGATTTGGGCAGCACGGTGGTGTAGTGGTTAGCGCTGTCACCTCACAGCAAGAAGGTTCTGGGTTCGAGCCCAGTGGCCGGCGAGGGCCTTTCTGTGCGGAGTTTGCATGTTCTACCCGTGTCCACGTGGGTTTCCTCCGGGTGCTCCAGTTTCCCCCACAGTCCAAAGACATGCAGGTTAGGTTAACTGGTGACTCTAAATTGAGCGTAGGTGTGAATGTGAGTGTGAATGGTTGTCTGTGTCTATGTGTCAGCCCTGTGATGACCTGGTGACTTGTCCAGGGTGAACCCCGCCTTTCACCCGTAGTCAGCTGGGATAGGCTCCAGCTTGCCTGCGACCCTGTAGAACAGGATAAAGCGGCTACAGATAATGAGATGAGATGAGACTTGATATGATTTATACAGC
The DNA here is from genome assembly GCF_027579695.1 of Neoarius graeffei. Lineage (NCBI taxonomy): Eukaryota > Metazoa > Chordata > Actinopteri > Siluriformes > Ariidae > Neoarius > Neoarius graeffei. The sequence continues at coordinate 81,198,146 of NC_083579.1, read as the reverse complement.
ACTGTGCAAGTCTCAGGCCCCCTATTTTTTTCCATAAAAACTTTGTTATAGATGTCTATTTTATGATTTCTACATTATCGAGTCAGTACAAAAACATTTTAGAGTCCAAACATTCGTTTCCCAGCACAAAATTAAATGTTACAGAAAAAAAAGTTTGTATCTGAGCAGCATATTCCATAAGAGCGCACTTTTCAGATGAAAAAAGAAAACATAATGAAGGCTGCTGGGTTTTGGTGTAAAATGAAGAAGTGAGTGTGACAGTCCCCTCCTAGAACTGCCACCTTATTGTGGTGGAGGGGTTTGTGTGCTTGAATGATCCTAGGAGCTATGTTGTCGGGGGCATTATGCCCCTGGTAGGGTTTCCCAAGGCAGACAGGTCCTAGGTGACAGGCCAGACCAGGAGCAGTTCACCAAAAAACCCCTATGGAGAAAAAATCCAGGACCGTGACGTCTCCCGGTAGGACGCAGCCGGGGCCCCACCCTGGAGCCAGGCCCGGGGTTGGGGCTCGTATGCGAGCGCTTGGTGGCCGGGCCTTTGCCCATGGGGCCCGGCCGGGCTCAGCCCGAAGAGGTGACGTGGGCCCGACCTCCTGTGGGTTCACCACCCACAGAGGTAGCAGTAGGGGTTTGGTGCAATGTGGATTGGGTGGCAGTCGAAGGCAGGGGCCTCGACGACCTGATCCCCGGACACAGCGGCTGGCTGTTGGGACATGGAATGTCACTTCGCTGGGGGGGAAGGAGCCTGAGCTTGTGCGGGAGGTTGAGAGGTACCGGCTAGAGATAGTCGGGCTCACCTCCATGCATAGCTTGGGCTCTGGAACCCAGCTCCTCGAGAGGGGCTGGACTTTCCACTTCTCTGGAGTCGCCCGTGGTGAGCGGCGGCGGGCTGGTGTGGGCTTGCTTATAGCTCCCCAGCTCAGCCGCCATGTGTTGGAGTTTACCCCAGTGAACGAGAGGGTCGCCTCTCTATGCCTTCGGATTGGGGAGAGGGCTCTTGCTGTTGTTTGTGCCTACGGGCCAAATAGCAGTATAGAGTATCCGGCCTTCTTGGAGTCCCTGGGAGAGGTACTGAGGGGTGCTCAGACTGGGGACTCCATTGTGCTACTGGGGGACTTCAATGCTCACGTGGGTGACGACAGTGTCACCTGGAGGGGCGTGGTTGGGAGGAACGGCCTCCCCGATCTGAACCCGAGTGGTGTTTTGTTATTGGACTTCTGTGCTAGTCACGGTTTGTCCATAACGAACACCATGTTCGAGCATAGGGGTGTCCATAAGTGCACGTGGCACCAGGACACCTTAGGTCGGAGGTCGATGATCGACTTTGTAGTCGTTTCATCTGATCTCCGGCCCTATGTCTTGGACACTCGGGTGAAGAGAGGGGCTGAGCTGTCAACTGATCACCACCTAGTGGTGAGTTGGATCCGCTGGCGGAGGAGGAAGTTGGACAGACCTGGCAGGCCTAAACGTATGGTGAGGGTCTGCTGGGAACGTCTGGCCGAGCACTCTGTTGGGGAGGTCTTTAACTCCCACCTCCGGGAGAGCTTTTCCCAGCTTCCGAGGGAGGCGGGGGACATTGAGTCTGAGTGGACCATGTTCTCTACCTCCATTGTGGACGCAGCTGTTCGGAGCTGTGGCCGCAAGGTCTCCGGTGCCTGTCGTGGTGGCAATCCCTGAACCCGGTGGTGGACACCAGAAGTAAGGGATGCCGTCAAGCTGAAGAAGGAGTCCTATCGGGCCATGTTGACCTCCGGGACTCCTGAGGCAGCCGACGGGTATCAGCAGGCCAGGCGTGCTGCAGCTCGGGCAGTTGCGGAGGCAAAAACTCGGAACTGGGAGGAGTTCGGGGAGGCCATGGAGAAGGACTATCGGTCGGCCTCGAAGAAATTCTGGCAAACCGTCCGGCGCCTCAGGAGGGGGAAGCAGTACTCTGCCAACACTGTTTACAGTGCGGGTGGGGAGCTGTTGACCTCGACTGGGGACATTGTCGGGCGATGGAAGGAATACTTTGAGGATCTCCTCAATCCCACCGTCATGTCTTCCACTGAGGAGACTGAGGCGGATGACTCAGAGGTGGACTTGTCCATTACCCAAGCCGAAGTCGCTGAGGTGGTTTGCAAGCTCCTCGGTGGCAAGGCACCGGGGGTGGATGAGATCCGCCCTGAGTATCTCAAGTCTCTGTATGTTGTGGGGCTGTCTTGGTTGACACGCCTCTGCAACATCGCGTGGCGGTTGGGGACAGTGCCTCTGGAGTGGCAGACTGGGGTGGTGGTCCCTCTTTTTAAGAAAGGGAACCGGAGAGTGTGCTCCAATTATAGGGGAATCACACTTCTCAGCCTCCCAGGGAAAGTTTACTCCAGGGTACTGGAGAGGAGAATTCGACCAATAGTCGAACCTCGGATACAGGAGGAACAATGCGGTTTTCGTCCTGGTCGCGGAACACTGGACCAGCTCTATACCCTTCATAGGGTGCTCGAGGGTTCATGGGAGTTTGCCCAACCAGTCCACATGTGCTTTGTGGATCTGGAGAAGGCATTCGACCGTGTCCCCCGTGGTATTCTGTGGGGGGTGCTTCGGGAGTATGGGGTTCGGGGCTCTTTGCTAAGGGCTGTCCGGTCCCTGTACAAACGGAGCAGGAGTCTGGTTCGCATTGCCGGCAGTAAGTCAGACCTGTTCCCAGTGCATGTTGGACTCCGGCAGGGCTGCCCTTTGTCACCGGTTCTGTTCATAATTTTTATGGACAGAATTTCTAGGCGCAGCCAGGGGCCGGAAGGAATCCTGTTTGGGAACCACAGGATTTCATCTCTGCTTTTTGCGGATGATGTTGTCCTGTTGGCTTCTTCAAACCAGGACCTTCAACATGCACTGGGGCAGTTTGCAGTCGAGTGTGAAGCGGCTGGGATGAGAATCAGCACCTCCAAGTCCGAGGCCATGGTTCTCGACCGGAAAAGGGTGGCTTGCCCTCTCCAGGTTGGTGGAGAAGTCCTGCCTCAAGTGGAGGAGTTTAAGTATCTCGGGATCTTGTTCACGAGTGAGGGAAGGATGGAGCGCGAGATCGACAGGCGGATCGGTGCAGCCTCCGCAGTGATGCGGTCGCTTTACCGGTCCGTCGTGGTGAAGAAGGAGCTGAGCCAAAAGGCGAAGCTCTCAATTTACCGGTCGATCTACGTTCCGACTCTCACCTATGGTCATGAGCTTTGGGTAATGACAGAAAGAACAAGATCGCGGATACAAGCGGCTGAAATGAGTTTCCTTCGCAGGGTGGCTGGGCGCTCCCTTAGAGATAGGGTGAGAAGCACAGTCACTCGGGAGGAGCTCGGAGTAGAGCCGCTGCTCCTCCACATCGAGAGGAACCAGCTGAGGTGGCTCGGGCATCTTTTTCGGATGCCTCCTGGACGCCTCCCTGGGGAGGTGTTCCAGGCATGTCCCCCCGGGAGGAGGCCCCGGGGAAGACCCAGGACATGCTGGAGGGACTATGTCTCTCGGCTGGCCTGGGAACGCCTCGGTGTTCTTCCCGAGGAGCTGGCCGAGGTGTCTGGGGAAAGGGAAGTTTGGGCTTCCATGCTTAGACTGCTGCCTCCGCGACCCGGTCCCGGATAAGCGGAAGAAGACGAGACGAGACGAGACGAGAGTGTGACAGTCAAAGTGTCCAGAAGAACTGTGGCTGGTTCTGTAAGATGCTCAGGAAAACCTACAGATCATTTCCGCATAAAACTGCACTCACTGGACCAGACGGATTTATTTTTAAAGCAAAGGGTCGTCTCACACCAAGTACTGACTCTGTTTCATTTATTATGGCTCACTGGCGGGCGGCACGGTGGTGTAGTGGTTAGCGCTGTCGCCTCACAGCAAGAAGGTCCTGGGTTCGAGCCCCGGGGCCAGCGAGGGCCTTTCTGTGTGGAGTTTGCATGTTCTCCCCGTGTCCGCGTGGGTTTCCTCCGGGTGCTCCGGTTTCCCCCACAGTCCAAAGACATGCAGGTTAGGTTAACTGGTGACTCTAAATTGACCGTAGGTGTGAATGTGAGTGTGAATGGTTGTCTGTGTCTGTGTGTCAGCCCTGTGATGACCTGGCGACTTGTCCAGGGTGTACCCCGCCTTTCGCCCGTAGTCAGCTGGGATAGGCTCCAGCTTGCCTGCGACCCTGTAGAAGGATAAAGCGGCTAGAGATAATGTGATGTGTGTGTGATGGCTCACTGGCTACTCTTTATAGTATTTTTTTAATGTTGAAACATTTCATTTCATTATTTTTAAGCCATTTTTAGTCAACAGCATTTCTTTACACGTGCCTCAGTCTTTTGCACAGAGCTGTGTGTTAAGAAAATAAGAATCTATTGTAGGCCATAGCAATAAATAACATTTACCAACACACAATACACTTTCAGAAATAAACTTAAAGTACCACATTTGTGTACCTTTCCTTATTGCTGGTGTGGTACCATCAAGGATATTTTAGGGTAGTTTTATAGCTTTTACCTGGGACGGTGAATGTGGTCTCATCTCATCTCATTATCTCTAGCTGCTTTATCCTTCTACAGGGTTGCAGGCAAGCTGGATCCTATCCCAGCTGACTACGGACGAAAGGCGGGGTACACCCTGGACAAGTCGCCAGGTCATCACAGGGCTGACACATAGACACAGACAACCATTCACACTCACAGGTGAATGTGGTGAGCCTTTAATTCATTTTTAGAGTAACGTCCAGGCACAGTTTAATAAAAACCTTCAAGGAAACTGTTTAGGCTGTAATTCATTACATTAGAGACATTTAGTAGACGCTCTTATCCATGGTGACGTACAACACACCCAGAGCAGCCTGGGGAGCAGCTGAGGGTTCAGTGCCTTGCTCAAGGGCACTTCAACCATTCCTGCTGGTCCAGGGAATCGAACCGGTAACCTTTTTGGTCCCAAAGCTGCTTCTCTAACCAGAATAACTAGTTTATCTATGTAACATAATTATGAATTTTCCTCAGAGACATTCTCCAAATTGTTTGCCAGAAAGTTATACATAATTGTATAGGATGTCTTTGTATGCTTTAACATTACAGGTTCCTTTCCCTGGAACCAGTGGTGGCAGGGGCTTCAGAAGCATTTTTAATGTGGGGGGGGGACACACTGGTGGGGGGTCTGGGGGTCCTCCCCCAGAACATTTTTAATTAATTAGATGCCATTTCCTGCATTCTGGTGTATTTTTATCAGGTTGTTAAACACATAATTTTACCTACAAAAGTCACTTAATTCAATGACTATTTTAGAGACTCAGCAATAAGTCCTCATTCAACTAGTCCATATATTCATCAGCCTGTTTTTAAACCCACTGCTCTGCCGAAGATAATGAGATGAATGTGACACAATTTATCACCAACAATGACTTTATGGGTGCATTTTACTTTTAATTCTGTTTCCTTTTTTATTTAGTTTTAGATGTAACACAACATGCCACTGGGCCAAGCAATAGTGACACTCAACTGTCTGTTTAAAAATAAAAATATTCATAATTTCACACAATGACCAGGCATGACATGGCATCATGCAAACTTCATAACACACAATCACACTGTGTCAAGCAACGGTGACACACAAAAAATAACTTCACACAATGAACAGGTGCAATTTTGTTCACCACCAACAGTGACTTTAGTGGGTGCATTTTACTTTTTTCCGATTTAGTGATACTCATAACAAAAATGCCATGGCATCATGCAGTCTTCATAACACAAAATCACACTGTGTCAAGCAACGACACATAAAAGAGAACTTCACACAATGAACAAGTGCAGTTTTGTCAGCCTACATGCAATGGCGGTGCTACAGTAACATTTACAGATTAGTACAACAAACAGATTTATAGATATAACTCCTTCTGACATTGGTGCCACCACAATTTCTACCACTTCATCACTTTTATCCCCCTTTCCTTCACACTCCACCTGGAATAACATCCATCTCTCTCCATCGCTTTCCTTTCTACTATTCCTTCCCCATACACTGATTTCCCATCTTACTTTCCAGAAAACTGGCAAAGACCAGACAAAACAAGTTCTTCAAATCACAACAGGGAATCAATAAATATCGTCAGAGCAGACTTGACCTCATTCTTGGCATTACAATAAGGCAGGCCTACTGGGTTTGAATTAAATGATAGCTAACATTAAGCTAGCTGATACATCTCCTAACATTGACTAGCCAGCTAACTGCACTAACATTTCCATTGGGACAAAGAAACCCTGTCCTGTGGGGAAATTCTGACTGACTTTCTGCTTCTTTGTAAAGAATGTCCTTATGTCCATTGTGTCTGGGGAGGAGCAAATACTGCAAACAATTCATCATCAACCAAGAATACCCCATTAAGCTAAGCTTATTTCATTGTTTAGTTGAACATTAATTGAACGTGGCTGAGGGTTAATTTTGAGGGCAGATAACAAAAGAATAAGGTTTTAGCAAAAGCTAGCCATTGTGAGGTGGCGATGGGGCTGACGTCACCTCCTCCACTTTCGAGCAGCTGCACCAACATTCCTCTGCTTGCACTGAGATTCACTTCACCTGCACGCGGTGAGTTGTCGGTAACGCCCGGAAAACCCGGAGTGGATTTTCAGTGGTCTGTGTATTCCCTTATCGATCAAGTGGAATGGATTCTTTCATGAAGCAATAGAAACGGTGCTGGGTGAACTCATATTTTATGTTAAATGTGGGAGGGTCCAAATGAAGAATTATGACATGTGAAGGGGATACACCCCCTTCACATTCAATGGGGGCGACGCCCATGAGTGGTGGAATGTAAGTACATTTACTCAAGTACTCTCAGTCCAAATTCGAGGTACTTATACTTTATTTGAATATTTCCATTTCATGCAACTTTAAACTTATTTTCCACTATACCACAAAGTCAAGTCAAGTTTATTTGTATAGCGCTTTTAACAATAGACATGGTCCCAAAGCAGCTTTACAGAATTTGAATGACTTTAAACATGAGCTAATTTTATCCCTAATCTATCCCCAATGATGAAGCCTGTGGCGACGGTGGTGAGGAAAAACTCCCTCAGACGACATGAGGAAGAAACCTCGAGAGGAACCAGACTCAAAAGGGAACCCATGCTCATTTGGGCAACAACAGACAGCATGACTATAACATTAACAGTTTTAACATGAAGTCAGTTTCGTTGACGTTATAAACTCTTCATTGATGGAAACTTGAGTGCAAAACTGTTCATGACAACTGCAGTCCTAAAGTTAGCAAGTCAACTGTAGTCCTCAGCCATAAAAGCATTACTGTAAGAGTCCAGAGCGTCTTCCAGGTGTGACTTTCAACTGTCCATATGGGGCTGTCCTCCACAGGAGCGATGTGATGAGACTCCAGCCAAATGTAGGGCATCAGGATGGATCAGGCAGGTCCGAGCAGGGGCACAGATAGGATTTTTGAACTGGGGGGGACTGAGCTGTCAGCAAATGATTCCATTTTGTGTATATATGTATGTGTGCGTGTGTATATATATATATATATATATATATATATATATATACACTACCATTCAAAAGTTTGGGGTCACTTTGAAATGTCCTTATTTTTGAAAGAAAAGCACTGTTCTTTTCAATGAAGATCACTTTAAACTAATCAGAAATCCACTCTATACATTGCTAATGTGGTAAATGACTATTCTAGCTGCAAATGTCTGGTTTTTGGTGCAATATCTCCATAGGTGTATAGAGACCCATTTCCAGCAACTATCACTCCAGTGTTCTAATGGTACAATGTGTTTGCTCATTGCCTCAGAAGGCTAATGGATGATTAGAAAACCCTTGTACAATCATGTTAGCACAGCTGAAAACAGTTGAGCTCTTTAGAGAAGCTATAAAACTGACCTCCCTTTGAGCAGATTGAGTTTCTGGAGCATCACATTTGTGGGGTCGATTAAATGCTCAAAATGGCCAGAAAAATGTCTTGACTATATTTTCTATTCATTTTACAACTTATGGTGGTAAATAAAAGTGTGACTTTTCATGGAAAACACAAAATTGTCTGGGTGACCCCAAACTTTTGAACGGTAGTGTTTATACATGTTATTTTCACCTCCCTCACTGCCATCACCAGGAACTACCTGCAGGCCAGGACAATGATAACATTTTAACATAGCCTATGGAAATCCAAAGTTTACACATTATCATCACGCACAGAAATTGCAAAACTGCAAAACTAGTTTTAAAACCGCTAAGTTCCAACTGTTAAACGTAGCGAGAGGCTGGGCTACGTGTGTGTGTGTAAAGTGTAAACCAGTGCATCCTGACTTTCTAACTATGCCTGTGTGTTGTGTGAGCGGCAGTCAGTCAACAACTCTTCGCAAAGTTTCCTTATGAAACAATATGCTCGCTGAAATTATGGCAGGGAACGCCAGATTACACATTAAAACTGCCTTCTGAGCACTGTATCTACAGGCTGCCACCGAAAGAAGGAGGCTACCAGAAAGGCATCTCTACTCCGTACGATTTTACTTTCACTACGACATTATTTTGAACAGACAATCAAAAAATTGCAAGGTGATATGATAAAGTAAGGCACAGTTTACTTACAGTCGTTGTTTTTTTGAAAAAACGATGCAATTGTTTTCTGCCTTTTGGCACCCTTCATCATGCCGTGTTGGGGTCCTGAACTAGGAGGAGCTGTCCCCAATATGCCTGTCAAACTTGTTTTGGGTAACCATAGCAACCAAGCTCGAGCTCGCAACCCGTGCAGTCTGCGCAGTTGCAACTATGTATGTACTGCTGTGCAGGGCCGTCGACAGGGGGGGACAACCGGGTATTTTGTCCCGGGCCCAGGCATGAGGGGGGGCCCAGAACTGGTCCCTCATGAAGATGCCATTAATCATTCTGTTTCATTTCAAAATGTGTTGATTTGGGGGAGAAAAATGTGCTATATTTGCATTCAATGAATGATTTCTGGTTCTTTTGCCTTTATTGTCTTCGAAAATAGATTCAAGAACCCACCTACCACCCCTAATGCAGAAATGGTTTGGTCTTTGATTAAGGCGCCAAATAACACGGCACTATTCCATCATAACGCTTCGACAATAAGCGTGCGAGCCCGTTTGCCAACATGCACAAATCAGGAGGAAAGAAAAGAAAAGAAAAGAGAAAAAGAGATGAAGAAGCCAAGAGCCTCAGGGGCTCACTGCATAGATATTTTAGAAAAGATTCAGATGATGCAGCAGGTGGTGAAGACAGTGGGGCAGCTGAGCCAGGTAAGACACAGATAACTTTTTTCCAGCCCCGTAATGTAACCCCAGCACGCGCGACACGCCATTCATAATTATAAAGTAGGGGATAGCAGGGTACACTGAGTGAACACTGAAATGCACAGGGCATTGAATTATTTCATAAACATATCGGTTTAATAACACTGTGTTGCATATATCTCAATGAAGCAGAGAATAGCACATTGGCCCGCAATCATATCCAAATGTTTTAGGCACGCTTGCTGAGCTGCGCTGAGCTGGACTCCGGTTAGCTGAAAGCCCGTGGAACGCTGCCTCTTGTTAATTAAACCTTATTTTGTTGGAAATCATCCCGTGTAGATACGACGGCATGTGAAATTGCCAGCTAGATAGAGTTTAATGTAACGAATGGGCTATAAATGGGGTGTTTTGAGGTTAGTCTGTTGCAAAACATTAAACTTTCGCTTAGACTGGATACTCTTCAAACAATTCCCTTGCTCAAGTGAAAAATGATAGGCCTGTATGAAAAGCACAATTAATGAAAGTAGCCTAATAAGCCCTAAATGAATAAAACAACCTCTGTTTTATTGTTGTTGCTTACACGTTAAGATTTTGAAATCTTCTCGGTCCAGTTCTATATCCAGGGAACGTTGTAATCCTTTTGGTTTATCCGTAATAAACGTGTCAGCCCCCAGGTCAGATAGGCTAATGTTACGTGGTTGGGAGGGTGTCAATTTTTTTTGTAACATTCTAAATCGAGTACGGAAAGGACGTTTATGAAAAACAAGACAAAAAAATACACTGAAAAACTCACATGAATAGTTGCAGACTAAGGAAATGTTCAAACTGTAAATATGTTGAAATGTTGAAATAAAATGGTTGACTGTTATAATGGGCTTGGAATACCTGTTATTTAAGGGTTGGGGTGAATGGAGACTGTGAAAAGAGGGGTTGGGTGTGGGTGGTTGCTGTGTGGCGATGTGCGTGCGCGCGTATGTGTGTGTGTGTGGGGGGGGCACTCAGATTATTTGGGGGGGGGGCCCACTCAGATTATTTTGTCCCGGGCCCAGCCAAAGCTGTCAACGGCCCTGCTGCTGTGCACCTCAATAAACCGAATGGTAATTAGTCTTTTGATTTTTCCGTGAGGTTTGCCTTATGCAAAGAAAGACAGCATATGCTGTCTTTCTTTGCATAAGGCAAACCTCACTGAAAAATCAGACGTTTTTTCCTCCCTATAAGTGGGAAAAAATAATTTAGACGTTTACGGAACGTAAACAATACGTTTCCTCCCTATAAGTGGGAAAAAATAATTTAGACATTTTTTCCTCCCTTTAAGTGGGGGGGACCGAACGAGGTGAATTTAAATCTGGGTGGGACGAATCCCCCCTGTCCCCCCCTCTATCTGCACCCGTGGGTCCGAGGAGCAGAAGAGGTTCAGCATCTCGATCTCAGAATTGACCTGTAACTCAGAGGAAAATATCTAACAGCTTTAGGTACTAGTTACTTTTCAGATTACAATTTTTCATACCTTTCCTGTCCAGTGAAAACTGCTCATCTCCAAATGTGGTGATTTTGAACGTTTGTTATGAACTGAAGGATTACGTGTTCCTTTATGGGTTGAGAAAATTGTCCTGCATTGTCAGAAACAGGGGTATAGTAGGAGTCCAGTTCTGTCCCCAAGGTACAACCTACACGAATGTACCCCCTAGGGCTTATTATTGGACCTCGAAGTAACTATGTGTACCTTTTTAGGGCCAGAAAGGTGCATATAACATTCCCAAGCAGTATAGTTTGTTGGCATCCATCAGTCAGTGATGACTATGGGGTTGCGCTTTAGGAGGTACAACCTCTACTGTGGTTGTAGAGGCCGATCCTTGATCGGCACTGTCGATTGCAGCGAGGACACATTAATGTCGCATTATTGATGGGCTGCTGTTGGAATTGCCTGTCCTTTCTTCTTTGGTGTTGTTCTGCTGCCTTGGCTCTCACATTCCCCTCACTTTTGGTCAATCCGTGGTGCACCAGAGACCTCCAGACTGACCTGTCTGTCGCACGGGTCTCCCAGTTGTTGGTGTCGATGCCACACGCCTTCATGTCGCGTTTGCAGACACCTGAGAAGCGAAGGAAGGGCCGGCCTGCCTTGCGCTTACCACTTGACAATTTCCCGTATAACAGGTCTTTGGGGATTCGCCCGTCATCCATCCTGTGAATGTGGCCCAACCAGCGAAGACGTCGCTTGCGAAGCAAGGTGTACATGCTCGGTATGTCTGCTTTAACTAGCACTTCGTTGTTGGTTACTTTGTCTTTCCAAGTGATGCCGAGAAGCCTACGCAGACATCTCATGTGAAAAACATGAAGTTTCTTTTCGTGCCATGCATAAGTGGTCCAGGACTCGCTGCCGTAGAGCAGAGTGCTTATGACGCAAGCTTGATAGACTTTGCTTTTGGTGGAGACAGTGAGGTGTTTGTTTTCCCAGACATGCTTTGATAATTGAGCCATCGTTGTTGAAGCTTTTCCGATACGTTTATTGATTTCAACGTCCAACGAGAGTGTGTCGGTTGTAGTAGACCCAAGATATTGGAATTGGCGGATGACTTTTAAGTTTTCCCCATGAACTGTGATATTTGGTGGCGCTGGTGTTGCTTGGCCCATGATCTGTGTTTTCTTCTGGCTGATTCGTAGACTGAACAGGTCACATGCACTAGAGAAATCATCCATTAGCCTCTGAAGACCTTCTTGAGAATGAGAGACGATGGCAGCATCATCGGCAAACAACATGTCTCTAATAGTGACTTTTCGCACCTTCGACTTGGCGCGCAAACGAGCAATGTTGTAGAGTTGGCCGTCTGATCTTGTGTGGAGAAAAACGCCGTCGTTTGATGTACCTAAAGCATGTTTCAACAGAAGAGCAAAGAAAATGCCAAAGAGGGTTGGTGCTAGTACGTATCCTTGTTTCACTCCGCTTCTTACCCCAAACTCTTTGGAGATGCTGCCGTCGAACTGCACGGTACTCATCATGCCATCATGGAAGGATCGAGTAAGACTGAGAAGTCTAGGCGGACATCCAATAAGAGGCAGCATCTTGAACAGGCCGTCTCTACTCACTAGGTCAAAGGCCTTGGTCAGATCAATGAAGGCCAGATAGAGGGGTTGATTCTGCTCTCTACATTTTTCTTGGAGTTGACGTAGGGAAAAGATCATATCAACAGTAGATCTATTTGAGTGAAATCCACACTGTGACTTGGGATATATTCTCTCTGCTAAGACCTGAAGTCTCACCAGAATGACGCGTGCGAACAATTTACCAACAATACTCAGAAGTGAGATGCCTCTATAGTTGTTGCAGTCACTGCGGTCACCTTTGTTTTTGTAGAGTGTGATGATGTTGGCGTCCCTCATATCTTGGGGAACAGCACCTTCCTCCCAGCATTTAAGTAGTAGTTTGTGTAGCGGTTCTAGGAGGCAAACTTTGCCGCTTTTGATGACTTCTCCAGGTATGCAGTCTTTGCCAGGAGCCTTGCCTGATGGAAATTTATCTATTGCTTTGGAGACATCTTCTAACGATGGAGGTTCGTCTAGTTCGGTCAGCGTTCTATGTCGTCAAGGGTGGTTTGACTAACTGTGTTTTCTGCCGAATAAAGTTCTGAGTAGTGGTCGACCCATCTTTCGAGTTGATTTGTTTTGTCGGAAATCGCTTCACCTGATTTAGTTTTAAGGGGAGCTGTTTTGGCTATGGTGGGACCAATTGCTTTTTTAATTCCATCGTACATCGCTTTTATATTTCCTGTGTCTGACGCTTGTTGAACTGTGCTACTAAGGTTGATCCAGAACTCGTTCGCGCATTTTCTCACTGTGTGTTTAATGGTGTTCCTAGCTGATCTTAAAGATGCTAGTGTTGCTTGACTTGGATGATCTTTATAAGATTTCAGGGCATTACGTTTTGCTACAATGAAGGGTTCGAGTTTTCCTGAATTTTCCTCATACCAGTCGTTTGTTTGCCTACTTTTTTTTTCTTTCCAAAAGCTGTGATAGCTGCAGAGTATGTAGCTGTCTTAAGATTGTTCCACAATGGATCTGAGGTCTGGTTGTCTGTGTTCTTGAATAGAGAGGTAAAGGTGGAAGTGAATTCTGCGACTTTGTCTGGATTTCCAGTTTTACTGACATCGACTTTTGATTTCCCTGGTTGCTTGGTACGATAAAATTTCTTCGGTCGAAGTTTGACTTTGCAGCACACTAGTGAATGATCTGTGTCGCAGTCGGCGCTATGGTACGTTCTGGTGATGGTGAAGCTGGGGAGGAAGTATCTCCTAGTGAGGATAAGGTCTAGCTGGTGCCAGTGTTTCGATCTTGGGAGTCTCCACGACACACGATGGTGATATTTTGTACAGAAGAAGGTGTTTGTTATGCATAGCTCATGGAAGGTGCACAGTTCTAATAGCCGTTGTCCGTTGTCATTACATTTACCTATTCCAAATTGACCAAGGCAGTTTGGCTAAGCTTCATTGTCGTTGCCTACCCGAGCATTAAAATCGCCTAAAATGATGAGATTTTCTTGTCTACTGATGCCCTGGAGGAATAATTCTAACACTACGTTCAGACTGCAACCTGAAACGACCCATATCTGATTTGTTGTGAAATCCGATTTTTTTGTTAGGCCGTTCACATTACCAATTATATGAGACTTGTATGTGATCTCCAATATGAATGGAAAACAACCCAAAAGTGTCCCGCATGCGCAAATTGACACGTAATAAGCACATCTACATAATACATAAACAAAAAAAAAGCGCACTCTTCAAGTTTCCACCAAAGAGGCGGGATTAGCCAATTCAGAATAGTGACATTTGTCTCTTGTTGATGACGTGTAGGTCGCATGAATGCGACCTGTCTGGTCAGACTGCAGTCGCATGTGAAAATAACGGATATGCATCGAAATTAGGACCACATATCCAAGCGGCCTGGGTCGCATGTGAAAAAAATCGGATCTGTGTCATTCAGATTGTCAATAACAAATCGGCTACAGGTCGCATATGGGCAAAAAAATCGGTTATGGGTCGTTTCAGGGTGCAGTCTGAACGTAGTCTTAGTCGCTATAGAATGTATCTTTCGTTTCGTCAGATGCTGTAAGTGTCGGTGCATATACGCATAGGAGATTGATTGGGCCATCGGTAGTGTTTAAGATTATAGACATGAGGCGGTCTGTCGCTGAATGACCCAGCTGTACTTTGTCGAGTAGAGTGTTGCGCACGGCGAAACCAACATCATGCTGTCTTGGTTCGTCTTCTTTTTTACCCTGCCAGAAGAATGTGTAGTCGGACTCTTTAAGGCTACCTGAGTCCGCTAAACGGGTCTCTTGTAGTGCTGCTATATCTATTCCTAGACGTGAGAGCTCGCTGTTGATAACAGCGGTTTTTCGTAAGTCCGATACAGCTTGAACATTGTCTGAAAGGCCTGTCAGCATTGTCCTGACATTCCAACACCCTAGCTTGAGTGTTGATTTCTTTGAGTTGATAGTTCTGTCGCTTGGTGCAAACATTACTGACCACTTTTCGGGGGAAACCTAAGTCCTACGCACCCAGTAAGACAAGTGACCAGTGGCGGGACAACACCCTATTGGCTGAGGGCTGCTCAGCTTAAGGCGGGCGGTAGCTATCCAATGAAGTTAAATAACCTCTCCCACCGTCGGGATCGACCCCTGGCGCCTAGCTCTACGCCAATTGAGCTGTGACTTAAAACCGGTAACTGCTGTTCCCCGCTTTGATTCTACAGTGTAGTTGTAGCTGAAGCTGGCCTCTCCAGGGCGCAAGCCTGGGCAGAATTGTGGAGAAACTGAGTTGCCCAAGCAGCAGAATCCCCCTCTAGGTCTCGCTGGTAGGAACCAGAGGAATGGACGGGCCAATATGTCTGGGACCAGGTTGACTGCAGCAGATGCCAGAACAAGACTGAGTTCAGCTCTTGACTGCCTGTGGGACTGCACTCCAGATTTTCTTTCGGGGTTGACTCCCTTACTGTAGGTCAGTTTTCTTTGCTGGGATGAAGAGCCTAGCCTGCCCTTATGTTTTCTGTCGGGGTTGTCTCCCTTAGCCTTTGGCTCAAAAGCCTACCCGCAAGGCAGCGGACCTGGGGTTGGTGAGTAGCAGGGCGTGTCCATACGCCGATGGGCCTTACATACTGCACCTCTGGGGTCCCCGAGTACACCGAGATCCCACACTGACTAGCCTGGGGCCGCTGGGTACCCAGTTACCGTGTGTCACCACGAGGAGGTCCAGTGAGAGTCTTGATGTTAGAGAGGCTATGTACTGGCAGGGAAGACTTACGCACTCGGCTTCCTTTTCGGCTTGGGACCAAACCTAGCCAGCGGCGAGGACAGGTATGGACAGTACAAGACATACACATACGCTCAGTACACTCACACTTGCTCATCACAACACCCTGTGGCATAAGCCACACAACACACCCCAAGCAGTATATAAAGAGTACAAATGCCAAAGTACCTTAGTGGATACTGACCCAGTGACAAGCCGGTGCACTTCTAAAGCAACAATAATGCACTTTATTTTCTGAATGTGTACTTCTTAAACTAAATAAACTATTTAACAACTCCCTTCATTGAGCTGGAATTGGAATTGTCACAGAGATGAAAACAGGGCTGTTTTTCTGCATGCATTGAAGGCTGACTTTTTAGAGATACACATTCCAACAGGACAGTGATGCAACAAACATAATGATCTTATAGGATACTTTATTGTATATTAAACTAACAAAAAATATATAAAGCAATTAAAATGAGCTCAACCTTCAACATCTATAGCAGTAAAATGCAACATACACATTAATGCAATCATAAAACACTGAGAAGGACCATTTTATTGCAGAATGAGTATTTTTACATTTCATATTTTAAATTCATTTTGCTGATAGCTGATAATATTTACACGCTTTCACTGATGTAAGATTTGGAATGCAGGACTTGTAGTGGAGTATTTTCATCCTGTGGTATTAGTACAGTACTTTTACTAAAGTAAAGAATCTGAATACTTCTTTCACAATTAACTGGAACTAAAGAGTTCAAACATGTTACAGCATGATAATGCCTCTGTGCACAAAATGAACTCTGTGACCACATGGTGTGCTAAGGTTGGAGTACAAGAACTTGAGTGTCCTGAACAGAACCTTGACTTCAACCCCACTGAATACATTTGGGATGAACTGGAACACCAACTACCTGCACTCAGGATCAGTGCCTGAGCTCACTAATGATCTTGTGGCTGAATGAATACAAACCCCTACAGCCACATCCCACGAATCCCTACACCACCACGGCACGGTGGTGTAGTGGTTAGCACGGTCGCCTCACGGCAAGAAGGTTCCAGGTTTGAACCCAGTGGCTGGCGAGGGCCTTTCTATGTAGAGTTTGCATGTTCTCTCCGTGGGTTTCCTCCAGGTGCTCTGATTTCCCCCACAATCCAAAGACGTGCAGTTAGGTTGACGTGAGGCGGCCTTGGGCTGAGGTGCCCTTGAGCGAGGTACCGAACCCCTGACTGCTCCCCGGGCGCTCTGGTGTGGCTGCCCACTGCTCTGTGTGTGTGTGTGTGTGTTCACTGCTTCAGATGGGTTAAATGCAGAGGATGAATCTCACTGTGCTTGAAGTGTGCATGTGACAAATAAAGGTTTCTTCTTTCTTCTTAAAATCGAGTGGAAAGCCTTCCCAGAAGAGTGAACATTATTATAACTGGAAAGGGGATTAAATATGGAATGGGATATTCAACAAGCACATATTATGGATGTGATAGTCAGGTGTCGACAAACTTTTGCCCATATAGTGAATACAGTATGAGTTTTACATTAACAGCATTTAGCAGACGCTCTTATCCAGAGCAATGTCCAACCTACCCAGAGCAGCCTGGGGGGCACTTGCTCAAGGGCACTTGCTCAAGGGCACTTCAGCCATTTGTGCTGGTCCAGGGACTCGAACAAGCAAACTTTTGGTCCCAAAGCTGCTTCTCTAACCATTAGGCCACGGACGTTTGTTTTATTAGATAAACAAATTCCAAAGCCCAGTTCAGCTGCCCAGACTGACTGTATACAGCTGCTAACACTGGGTGTGACTGAAACACTGCAGGTTAATAATGAAGAGGGGTGTCCGTATACTTTTGACCATAGTGTATGTGGTCCTTGAGCACTTTAGCGCACAGTCAAAGGCTGAATCCTAAATGGCTCACTACTGTATAAGAAGTGCACTAGTTAGGGTAGAAAAATCATTATTTCGTTCCCTACGTAGGACACCAGTGTAGTGAGAGAGAAGCTTTTTGGGAGTCAGCCACTGCTCCCTCAAAGCTCCCTCAGGAACCGGTTTGTCTGAAACTGTCCTGGGAAAAGAAAAGAGAACTGCGGAGTAACTTGGACAGATATTTCAAAGTTTTGATGAAGTCGAAACAAAATGAGCTCCAGGTTTGTTTTTTCTGTAGTTTATTTGTGACACAGGACTTGTATTTTCTTTACGTTTTGTAAAATAACGAAACGTGATACTAAAACTCATCCTGGTTATATAGAGACAACGGAGAACTTATAAATTAGATATGAGATAACATTAGTTAGTTAATAACCTCATTACCTAATGGTTTATAATTAAATATGTATAAGTCGATAAATATTAATATTTCAGTGCTTTCACATTTCATGACTTCACTCATTACTCGGATGTCAGGTATGTTAGCTAGTTGCGTAAAGTAAGATTGAACCTGTTGTTAGCTCGGTAATGTAATTAAAATGACGAATTAAACTTCAAAACAGCTGAGAAAATGAACAAATCCCGACAGATCGATGCAGGTCAAACAAATAAATCCGGAAACGGTTCAAAGCATGTTTATCCCGCCTGTATTCGTGTCGCATATAGAGTCATAGCTCAGGGGGCGGGGTTTGCCCCAAAAAGAGTGGGTTAAGAATATCACTTGTCGCTGTGTTACCATAGCCAAGATGGCTGCCGCAGGTCTTTTCTGATTGGCTGTTACGGGAACCTGGAGGAAAGGTTGCGCGTGTTCTATTGGTTGTTTAAGGAACGTGGGAGATAAGTTGCGCGTCTTTGATTGGCTGCCTGGTAAACCTGGGGAAAAGGTTGCATAGATCAGCTGCTCTCTGCAGCACATATCGCAGTTTGTGAAAACGATGTAGAAGAGAGAAGTGCAGGAGAGAGAGAGAGCTAAACGTCAGACGTGGGCGAAGCTTCGGATCACAGTCACCGCCTGTCTTTATTAATGCGGAAACTGGACGATTAATCGGTTCAAGAACTCGTATTATTTATTGTCATCTCATCTTCTGTCCTCTCTTCCTCCTCCTCTCCTCTCCTCTCCTCTCCTCCCCGCACCTGGTCCGCTCGTGTCATCTCAGCGATGCGAAGGCGGAATAACTCTCCCTCCGAGGAGCGCGGAAGCTCGGTTACCGACAGGCTGCAGAACCGGGCGGCGGATCTGAAGGAGAGGGGAGACCGGAAGACCGAGGCGGAGAAAGCCATGGGACGGAAGTGCAGAAGGTAAGAAACACGATTCGATTAATCGGTGCAGTGCTGCATGTGGGCACCTTGTTTTAAATGAAGAGTCATGATGCTGCACTAGTCTGTCACTGAATGTCAAATTGCATTGCATTGCATTGCATTGCATTGCATCGCATCTGTTGCCTTCACTGACCTGAACTTCTCATCAGATCTGACTGGACCATTCAGCTCTTTCAGCCATTCATCCAGCTTTGGTGAAGTTTGTAGTTTTTCAATTTGGATTATTTTCAAACAGGAGCAGTGAGTCCTAACTGAGCCACAAGCCATTTACATGCCGTCACAGTCTTGCTCAGTGATCACCGACCCTGTTCCTCCCTGAAGACTTTAGCTCCACCTGACCATCTAATGTTCTTAATGTCTTAAGACGTTCCTGATCAACTAATAGGCATGTGCTAGATTTTGATTTTGGTTGTACATGAAACCTCCAGGAAGGTAGATCTTCAGGAACAGCGTCGGTGAGCATTGGTCTAACTGATGAAGCTTGTACGTATTGAACTTTCTAAAAGTCTGTCTTGTCCCTGGATAAAGGGTTCAGAAGTCAGTACTGTGAGGACTTGTAAATAATTCTGTTACTCACTGAGTTGAGTGAACGTAATTCCACCGTAGTCAGGAACAACTGGATGTCTTGAGCAACTGAAACATGGATCCTCCCGTGAAAACCTCTGGAAGCTTTGAATCTTTTTTTTTTTCCCCCCAAGTGAAGTTCAGTGTTTCCCCTACCATTATACTGGGGAGGAGGAGCCCCCCCCCCACCACACCCCCACACACACATTTTAAGGTCTGAGAAAAACAAAACAACAGGAGTGCAATTCTGTTGTACAAATTGTTCTAATTATTGTTCTAAAATGAATGTGGAGACTTTAACTGTTGACTCCTTTAACTTTGTTCAGGTCTAAATGCTCTGTAATCAGAGCCGCTGGGAGGGGTCCTGCAGGTGACCCTCCTCATCCAGCACCCCCACCAGTAAACTTGGGGGAAACACTGAAGTTGAACATCATGCACTTTTTTAGGAAAAAAGAAGAAAAAAAAAAGCTACTGACAATTTAGAGTACAAGCTCTTGCCACAGGAGCCTTTTGTACCTTTTGCTTGCATGTAATTGTACAGGAATGCTATAATGAACCATAACCGGACCTTAAAATGGACTTATTGATGTGTGCCTGAGGGTATGATCATGTTTGTTTGTACTTCAGAGGGCAAACCATTATTTCTGACTGTACAGGTCCAGCTGCGTATACTTATGAGATAATCTAAAGATACAGATAGGAATGTACTGATTCAATACTCAATATCAAGGCTGAAACGCTGGATTAATGAGGTTAGACATTTTCTGATTCCATCCACTTATAATAAACCACCTGTGCTGAATCGTATGACTCAGGAACAGAAGATGAGATGAGCGTGATCAACATAATTAAAAATGGAAAAAGCATGATTGGTGCTTCCTCAGATCTGAAGATTAAATCTTTATAATATTTGTGTGAAATTGAGCTGAAATGTTTGATTTGACTTTTTTTTTTTTTGGTCATCGTGTGCAAACCTTATGTGCTACATTATAAACTTTTTGTTAGAAGAGGATAATAGTCATAAACCCATACATTTCCCTCACTCTATCCACTCGAACGCATTTAAGAAGCTAACTAGCTTGCCGTACATTGTTGGATTATTTTTAGATGCAGTTTTTTAGGATTCTTGGCAACCAAAACAAGGGACTCGGCTGTACGTTGGATCTTTGCAACAAATACAGTATATAATTTAATTACCTTTGTGCTAATGTAAAGAGAAGGCAACTTCAGCATGAACCACTTGGCTTGTTTGTGCGCTTGTTAATCTACCATCCTCTTTGGGAGGATGTGATTTCTCTAATCTGTCTGCAAATAGATCTCTGAGGACTTCGGTGCTGTGAAAGCTTAACAACAAACACTCCCTGTGTGCTTCGAGTTTGGTTAACAGTAGAGCTGTAGTGTAGATTTTAAAATAAATTCCCCTGAACCACGTCATCTTGGAGAATCAGAGACTGGGAATTGCACATTGAAGTGCTTTCTTTCTGATGCGTATGATTATCTCATCAGGTAATTATTCAGTGGGTTATCATATCATAAAGTGAAGGAGCCATTCATTTCTTCATCGTTGTGGCCACTAGGACGAGGAATTTCACACTTTCAGAACTAGGTTTATTGCCAAGTCCGTTCTTACATGCAAGGAATTTGCTTTGGTGATTGGTGCTTGAACAGGTAAGATTGAAGAATTAAAAAAAAAAAGAAGACTCTAAAATATGTACGGTATGTCCTGGAATGTGCAAAAATGGGTCACATAATGAAGAGTCATGACATGAATGTGTGAGAAGAAGAGAATATGCACAGTGGGTTAAATAAATGACCGAGCTATAAAGCGTGAGCCAGAATGTGCAATAAAAGTTCACAGAATGAAGATGCAGGACATGACCATGGGATGTGCAAAATCGCAATTCCAAGACGAAGTGCATTAATGTCACAGATTGAAAATGTGAGGTTAGAGTTTAGTCAGTGGGGTCTCTGACCGTATTGATGAGGCAGCTGCAGTGGGGAGAAAGCTGGCCTTATGGTGTGAGGTTTTGGTTCTCATGGATTACAACCTCCTACCAGAGGGGAATGATTTGAAAAGTTTGTGTCTGGGGTGAGAGGGGTCGGCCATGATCCTTTCTGCTCTCTTCAGGGTCCTGGACTCATTGGAGAGGTGCTTTGAGGACACTTGGGAGAAAATCTTGTATCAAGAAGAAGAAGAAACCTTTGTCACATGCACACTTCAAGCACAGTGAGATTCATCCTCTGCATTTAACCCATCTGAAGCAGTGAACACGCACACCCAGAGCAGTGGGCAGCCACACCAGAGCACCTGAGGAGCAGTCAGGGGTTCGGTACCTCACTCAAGGGCACCTCAGCCCAAGGCCGCCCTGCGTTAACCTAACTGCATGTCTTTGAAACTGTGGGGGAAACCGGAGCACCCGGAGGAAACCCACACAGACACGGGGAGAACATGCAAACTCCACACAGAAAGGCCCTCGCCGGCTACTGGGCTCGAATCCAGAACCTTCTTGCTGTGAGGCGACAGCGCTAACCACTACATCAGTAGTAGAGTACATTCCTTCTCTTTCTGTGCCAAAGACGGCCTCCTACATTTTAAGATTCTCCACCGTACGCACTGGAGTAAGGAGAAGCTCTTGAAGATCTACCCACACACAAACCCCCTTTATGCCCGATGCCAGCAAGCCCCAGCCTCTTCAATACACATGTTCTTGTCTTGCCCCTCTCTCCACAGTTATTGGACTGACATTTTCAATATTCTATCTACTATATTAAATGTACCTTTTGATCCTATTCCAGTAACTGTGTTTTGTTTGGAATTCTACCCTCCACCCTACTGATCCCTAAATATAAGGCTGACTTCATAGCATTTGCTACTCTATTAGCTCGGAGATTAATCTTAGAGTTGGAAGTCTTCCACTCCACCAACAATCTTTCACTGGTTAAGAGACCTTTTGCTCTATTCCAATCTTGAGAAGATGAGGGCTATGTTGCATGGCTCCACCACAAAATTTTACAAGATATGGAACCCTCTTCTTGAATTTCTGGAATCAATTCAGTTCTTTTCTGCCAATTTATAATCCACTTCATATATCTATATATTTGTGTCACCTGCATAGTTTGAGTATTGTACATTAGTGTAGAGAACACTGTAAAAACCCGCCTCCTTTCTACCTCGATTGTAAGTAAAGCTTCCTTTATGTAGGCCTTAATATTCACACAGGCCCCCTTTTTAATTATTTTGTTTATTTTTATTTTTTTTTGTTTTTGTGTGTGTCTAATTTGTAATCTCAAGTTTCAAGTTTATTTTTTATAGTGCTTTTAAAAAAAAGACGTCGCAAAGCAGCTTTACAGGATTTTAATGACTTAAAACATGAGCTAATTTTATCCCTAATCTATCCCCAATGATGAAGCCTGTGGCGACGGTGGCAAGGAAAAACTCCCTCAGACCTCGAGAGGAACCAGATTGAAAAGGGAACCCATCCTCATTTGGGTGATAACAGACAGCGTGATTATAACATTTTTAACATGAAGTCAGTTTCGTTGATGTTAAACTCTTCATTGATGGAAACTTGAGTGCAAAACTGTTCATGCAGTCCTAAAGTTATCGAGTCAACTGTAGTCCTCAGCCATAAAAGCATTACTGTAAGAGTCCAGAGCGTCCTCCAGGCGCGACCCCCAACTGTCCACATGGGGCCGTCCTCCACAGGAGCGATGTGATGAGACTCCAACCAGACACAGGGCACCAGGATGGATCAGGCAGGTCCGAGGAGCAGAAGAGGTTCAGCATCTCAATCCCAGGACCAACATGTAACTCAGAGGGACAGATTTGGGGGGGGGAGAGAAAACACAGGTTGTTAGGTATGCCCAATGCCACCTGAATAAGTAGGAACAGTATACATATTGCACTGAGTACAAGCAGGGACTCCGGCAACTAACTCTGACAGCATAACTAAAAGGGGAGAGCCAGAAGGTAACTCAGGCATGAGGGGCCCCGGGACATAAAGCAGCAGCCACTACACCGTCAACAAACTCGAGTGAGCAAGCGAGTGGGGACTGACAGCATCCATACATCCCAGTTTACCAAAACACTCTGTCTGAGGATCCTCCAGATCTACTCCTTTACCTCAGAAACACCATTAACACAAGGCTTGACTCAAGAGATATGTTTTCAGCTGAGACTTAAATGCTGATGTGATCTGTGTTACATCTGTCGGTGTGAATGTATACCCAAGTTTAACACGCGTGTATTTCTTGAAAGCTGGCCTAAGTCAGTGTTTAAGTTCATGTTCTTTCACTGCCACCTTTGGCCAGGCGTTAACATTCTGTTTGTATGATTTTATGTGCATTAACTTTATTACTGTGTACTGTCAATTGTAATATTCATAAAACAATAAAAATAGTTGGCAAAAAAAAGGGTCCTGGACTCGTACAGGTCCTGAAGAGACAGAAGGTTGCAGCTGATCGTCCTCTCAGCAGAGCGAATGATGCGCTGCAGTCTGCCCTCGTCCCTGGCAGAGGCAGCAGCGTACCAGATGGTGATGGAGGAGGTGAGGATGGACTCCATGATAGCGGTGCAAAAGTGCACCATCATTGTTGTTTTTGGCAGATCAGACTTCAACTGCTGCAGGAAGAACATCCTCTGCTGTGCTTTCTTGGTGAGAGAGCAGGTATTTATCTCCCCCTTGAGGTCCTGAGTGATTATAGTGTCCAGGAAGCAGAAATACTCCACAGAGGTTACTCGGGAGTCAAACAGGGTGATGGGGGAAGGAGGGTGTGCTAGAGCTCCTCCTGAAGTCTACAATCATCTCCACTGTCTTTAGAGCATTAAGCTTTAAGTTGTTCTGCCTGCACCAGGACACTAGATGGTCAATCTTCCACCTGTAGGCAAACTCTTCCTCATCAGAGATGAGTCCAGTGAGGGTGGTGTCGTCTGCAAACTTTAGGAGCTTGACAGACTGATGACCTGAAGGTGCAGCTGTCGGTGCACTGGGAGAAGAGTAGAGGAGAAAGGACGCAGTCTTGGGGGGCACCTGATGGTCAAAAGAGATTTGGAGTATGGCAGCAGTGAACTGAGTTCTGAACATTGTTCCTCAAAACTGCCTGGTAAACAGTCTCGTGATCTCAGTTTTGCAAACCTGTTTTTTGTTTGTGTGTGTGTGTATGTTTTGTTAGCTTGTGGTTAACTTGATGCATGCTGATGAGTTCTTCAGGTCAACCTGACCTGAGGTTATGAAGCTGCAAAGAAAAGGTGCCACATATGCAAATGTTCAGCGGTCTGGAAGTTTCACACAAGGTCATGTCATTTATAGCATGCAGCACCAGTTATGACATTCTCATAGTCAGTCTCTCTGAAATGGTTTTGTTAAATTAATTAAAAACCGTATCAACACAATGCATCAACAGTATTGGCTGTAATCTGTAAGCAGCCGAGATGTCCACTGCAGGATATTGCACATTTTGCTGAATTGTATTGGCCCCGTGATGCTCAGAAAAAAGCATTTCAAAACTCTACTTGGGGTGTTTTCACTAAAATCATTGGTCTGGTTTAACAGTACACATAATTAAACAGGCCATAAAACAAAAAAGCTTTGGCTGAGGGACGTGAAGTGTGGAGAACATGAACAACTCGCTGTCATAAATGCAGAAACAGAAACCTTTCTTTACCAAGTATGAAGAAATTGCCCGAGTGTGGATAACACCATGCTGGTACTCAGTAAATTATTATATATTATATACCTACTTTAAACGACTGTCACTTTTGTCTAGAGCATGTGAGTTTTCTGCAGCAGTACAGCTCTCAGCTTGCAGTTCAGTTTAACACAAGCGGTAACCTCCGCTCCTGAAAACTGAAGCCAATGTGGAAGTGCGAAAATCTGCAGCTCCCCGAATGGCCACTTGAGGCAGCCTCCAAAACCAAGTTGATTATGTTGAGCCTTGCATTTATGCGTAATTAGGGGCGGGGCCAATTTGAGTGACAGCTGGGTTTGTGTCGTCTTGTTAGCTGCTAGCTGGCATTACCTCAGAACTCGAGCCAATTTCACCGCAGATAATGGATTTATGTAAATAATTTATGGAGCTGGGGATGGGTGGATGGATTATTTATTATTTTTATTTTTTTGTAAACTGGCCGTTGAGGTTATGGTCTGGGAGTGGCTTCTTTCAGTTTAGGCAGTAGCTTATTGGCTAGCTTGCATAGCTAGCTTGTTAGCTTCGAGGTTAGTAGGCGTGTTCCAGCCATACTATTCCAGCAGCCAGGCTTCACTATCCCCGCCCCCTTCTCCATTTATGGACTAGCCAGGAGTTAGTTGGAGTCCGGCGCTGCTAAGATGACACCCGTAGCCTCCTTATTTGAACTTCAAACCTGTTCTTCAGAAATCCTATGAGTAACGTAATGGAGGCTCTGTCTGTTATTTTTACAGTCTATGGTTTAACAGCATGCACGTACAAAAAAATCTGCTTCCGTTCTAAATTGCATGTCAGGTTTGTTTGGTTCACTTCATGAAGTTGAGTTGATTCAGAGTCAGATCACTTTCTCGTTGTAAATGAACCGCTCTAGCGTGCACTTGGGAATGGACAGAAACCAGAGCACCTCACTCGGACGCAAATGGTCCGCTTGTTCTGGTTCACACCCGAGTGTGATTACTGTGTCCTCACCTGCTCAAATGAACTGCACTGATTTGGGGGGACACACACGAGCATTCGATTCAAATGGACTCTACAGTGCGTATCTGAAAGTACTCTTAATTAAATTACTTAAGGTGGTTTTGAAATGTCTGGTTTGTGGTTTTGAAATTAAAAGTGGGAACTGCCTTTTTTTTTTTTTTTTTTTTTTTAAATAAACGGAATACCTTTTGTAACATGCAGTGAAGTTCCCCTCACAATCCAGCAGCTGTCAATAAAATAAAATAAATGAAATATCTGATCTCCCAAGCTGTAACAGGGAGGGACCTGAACTTGCCCAGGAGTCAGAAAACTCCAGCTCTTGTACTAATGTTCAGTGCTTTTGTACTGTATGCATGTCGGAGGAGTTGCTTTGAAGAGGAGGCTGAAAGGAGGCTGTATTTCTTTCTTAAATCTTTTCCTCAATTTTCATCGGTACTAATTGATGGAAGAAAGATGCTCATTCTTATGTAGGTGTGTGATGGAAAGAGAAATGCTTTCTCCTGTAGACAGAAAGTAGTCAGTGGATTGGAAGGTGAGAGAGAGAGAGGATAAAGGAGAGAAAGTGTGTAAGCATGACAGCGAGTCTTTTTCCGCCCTGGCAATATGGCCGCCTGAGCTCAGCATGCAGACGCTGCACAATCAGCTGAAACACTCCTGAATTTAGAAGCACAAACATCTTGTCCTGCTTATCTGAGAGAAAAGAAACTCGTGCTCATGGAAGCATGATGATGATAAACCTGACCTGCTGATTGCACACTTGCACGACTCTAACTATAGAACATGTTCTCTGACCCTGCAGCTGATTCCCCCCCCCCCCCCCTCCCACCCCAAATTGTGTTGTGAAAAAGGTTTTTCTTCCACGGTAGGCAGTGATTTAAAGCTCACTACAGGATCAGTATGTCATGATTCACATTTCAGCGAAGGGATTGCTCCAGGCTTTTGCACACAAATGACCTAACTAGTTATAGAATGTATCCATAACCATGAACTTGACCATAAATCAGAGGTATTTCTGTTTTAAAAATATATATATTCATATTCCAGAGGAAAACACTTGTGTATCACATGCATCATTACCACCTGAATGAAGTATTGCAAGTGCTGTCTCATGTCTGTTTGACAGATTTGGAGTGTTTGGTGTTCCCACAAAGAGCAGCGAAAATATTGGTGCTGTTCTATTTTGGTTAAATCAGGCACTTTGAGCTCGTATCAGCACAGAGTCTCAGTGTCTAGGCCATCCTTTAAAAAAAAAAATCCGTTTCCTGTCCACCGGGTGAGCAAAAAAATTTTCAGTCGGGAGGGAGGGATTTTTTTTTTTTTAATATATGGATGGATAAGAAATCGCAATGCTGTTTGCTTTTTCTTTCAGTACTTTTTTATTACAAAAGCAGACACATTTAATAAAATGACGGTTTAATCGACTGAAACTTGTACAAAAACTTTAAGTTAGCATTTTAAATGCTGACTGCAACATTTGCAAAACTTTTACAAAGGTACTTAAAATGTCCGACACACGGACTTTTTGTAGCTCTAAATCGAGCGTTAGGCCTAGCTCGGATGAAATTACACTATTAAAATGATCACTGAATGATTTGTTTTTCTGAATCTTTACTATTTTGTTGTTCGCCAGAATACCATTTTTGCGATTTCACACTTAAGCAAATGTTTGAAAACTCCAGATCTCCTTCCTTCATGGTGGCTGCCATTTTTTTGTGTCGCACGGTGCATGCGCAGAGCTGATTCGATTCTATATTCTGCACGGAATGCAGGGCTTTCCACAAGTGCCGGCTGCCGGCCATACAGCCGACTACACAATTAAGTCCAGCCGGCTACTTTAATGACTATTTTTGTAGCCCACAGGCTCTAAATATTAATTTTCGATTTTAATAAAATTAAATGTTTATCTAACGGACTGACAATGTCAAATTGAACCGCACTCATTTAAGTTGTGATTCGTGCTGTTTGTACCGATAATAACCACAAATTCCCCGCAGACTTCGTTGATCACGGGAGAGTAACTCATCCGCGGCCCTGACATGCGGTGTGTGCGCACTCGGCGGAGGCAGTCGTGTGTCGGAGGGAACAGAAGCAGAGATGATGCTTATTTTGTCTCCGGTAAACCAGTCTTCTCTCGTTCAATTACGTGCTGGCATCAAAAGACACCGTTGGTTGTAAATGAACCCAAACTGAGTGGTTGGAGTGTATTTTCTTACACAAATGGAGAAATGTTGGCTGAGTGTTTAATTGTGTCGCCCCACTGCAGACCGTTGTCGTTGTTAATTCATAGCATGCTCAGCTGCGTGAATGTGTCATGCACCGAAAATAAGAGATTTACAAGCCAGGAACGCCTCATGATGCAATACGCAAGAAAAGAAAGCTGATTTACTGCCATTTTACTTTGAGTAAAATGAATAAATAAATGGTCTGTGGAAAATGCATTTAATCCTGGGAACTGCGTGCACAGGAGTTTATTTTGTGTTTACTCCCCCTGGCTGGCTACTTATTTGTCATGGCTGGCTAGTATGAGCCTTAGTGGAAAGCCCTGGGAATGCGTAAATGTCAAGTTCAATTTTAGATTTACGAACCCTTAAAAAAAAAAAATTCAACCGCACAAACGGCACTCACCCGGCCGGTGGACCGGAAACAGAACATTTTTTTAATAATGGCCCTAGTTCAGGAACTGCACATAGGAACAAATATGAAGAACCATAAGTGAGGCGTATTACCGTCTCTCTCTCTCTCTCTCTCTCTCTCTCTCTCTCTCTCTCTCTCATATGTTGGTAATTGTGAAATCACTTCTCGTGTGTTCAGCTCAGATAAACTGCATAGGTGGTTGGCTAGAAAGAATTCACTTTCAAGGAAACAGGATTCCTGCCATGATGACAGCCATATAACTGGTTTTCCTTTCTTTCATTGTTGTAGATTTATTTTAGATAAGTCCTGAATGTAGTCATAGTCCAACAGCTGACAAATAAATCCAAATGGTGTGTGCTGAACAATAAAGTGGTGATTCATAGTATTTTATCTTTTGTTGTAGTTGGACTTCTCTTCTGCTTGGAGGTGTGTTCACGTAGTAAATTAACAAATTGCAGCGTTCCTGCTGGGTTCTGAAAAATATTCTCCACTTTTTTTCCTTAAAAAATCAAGTTGAAGTATTCTTCAATTTTTCTTATTGTTTCATCACTTAGTCTTTATTTTTTTCTTAGTTGGCGACTTATCAAAGTGGACTTGATAGAGGTTTATACCAACCAAACTGGCACAGTTCAAATATTTGTACAGATAAAGCGAGGTCTCTCCATTCCATCTAAAATTTGGGCTCCACTCCAGACTCTAATGAGAGAGAGTTGACTTTGAGCCCCTGTGCACCATCAAGCTAAAATAACCCTCTTTAGTTTGAGCTTCCTGAAGGTTATTTTAGCAGGGAATTATTCTAAAGAGCTATTCGGACTCCCTTTAGCCTTTACTTCAACACAACACTGGATTTACAATTAAACAAAGTCGAGAAGAATCTGGGAACAAACGACAGTGAAGGAGTCTGCATTTCCTGTCAATTTACAAACCGAACACAGAATGACACCGCGATTTTCATCATACGCTCACCACAGGAGCTCAACATGCCACGCGCCCTGAAACAGAGCTCCCTTCACTCACTTGCCGGCTGACATAACTTTCACTTTAGTAGTTTTTACTGACCCCTGTTTTACTGACGCTGTCCAACGTGCACATGCGGTTAGGATAATGTGGGACGGCCTTGGGCTGAGGTGCCCTTGAGTGAGGCACTTAATTCCCAACTGCTCCCTGGGTGCTGTTAGCATGGCTGCCCACTGCTCTGGGTGTGTGTGTGTGTGTGTATGTATATATATATATATATATATATATGTATATATATATATATATATATATATATATATATATATATATATATATATATAATGTGTATATATATATATATGTATGTGTGTGTGTGTGCGCTCGCTCATTGCGCATGTGTGTCGCGCGTTTAACAATAAACATTGTCACAAAGCAGCTTTACAGAATTTCAACAACTTAAAACATGAGCTAATTTTATCCCTAATCTATCCCCAATGATGAAGCCTGTGGCAACAGTGGTGAGGGAAAATCTCCCTCAGACGACATGAGGAAGAAACCTCGAGAGGAACCAGACTCAAAAGTGAACCCATCCTCATTTGGGCAACATGAAGTCAGTTTTGTTGATTGTTATAAACTCTTCATTGATGGAAACTTGAGTGCAAAACTGTTCATGACAACTGCAGTCCTGAAGTTAGCAAGTCAACTGTAGTCCTCAGCCATAAAAGCATTACTGTAAGAGTCCAGAGCGTCTTCCAAGTGTGACTTTCAACTGTCCATATGGGGCCGTCCTCCACAGGAGTGATGTGATGAGACTCCAGCCAGACACAGGGCACCAGGATGGATCAGGCAGGTCCGAGGAGCAGAAGAGGTTCAGCATCTCGATCTCAGGATTGACATGTAACTCAGAGGGACAGATTTGGGGGGGGAGAGAGAGAAAACACAGGTGGTTAGGTATGCCCAATGTCACCTGAATAAGTAGGAACAGTATACATATTGCACCGAGCACAAGCAGGAACTATGACAGCATAACTAAAAGGGGAGAGCCAGAAGGTAACTCAGGCATGAGGGGCCCCGGGGCATAAAGCAGCAGCCACTACACCGTCAACAAACTCGAGTGAGCAAGCGAGTGGGGACTGACAGCATCCATACATCCCAGTTTACCAAAACACTCTGAGGATCCTCCAGATCTACTCCTTTACCTCATAAACACCATTAACACAAGGCTTGACTAAACAGATATGTTTTCAGCCGAGACTTAAACACTGAGACTGTGTCTGATTCCTGAACACTACTTGGAAGGCTGTTCCATAACTGTGGGGCTTTGTAAGAAAAGGCTCTGCCCCCTGATGTAGCCTTCACTATACGAGGCACCAGCAGATAGCCTGCACCTTTTGATCTAAGTAGGCGTGGCGGGTCATAGAGGACCAGAAGTTCACTCGGGTACTGTGGTGCGAGACCATTCAGTGCTTTAAAGGTCAATAGTAGTATTTTATAATCAATGTGAAATTTGATTGGGAGCCAATGCAGTGTGGATAAGACAGGGGTGATGGGGTCATATTTTCTAGTTCTAGTAAGGACTCTTGCTGCTGCATTTTGAACTAACTGGAGCTTGTTTATGCACTTATTGGAACATCCAGACAGTAAGGCATTACAATAATCCAACCTGGAGGGAACAAAAGCATGAACTAGTTTTTCCGCGTCGCGTAGTGACATTAAATTTCTTATCTTAGCAATATTTCTGAGATGAAAGAAAGCTATCTGGGTAATGTTATCAATGTGAGTTTCGAATGAAAGACTGGGGTCAATAATCACCCCGAGGTCTTTTACTGCTGCACGTGAAGAAACAGAAAGGCCATCCAGAGTTACTGTGGAATCAGAAAACTTACTTCTAGCTGCATGTGGTCCGAGTACAAGTACTTCTGTCTTGTCAGAGTTAAGCAGAAGGAAGTTAATAAGCATCCAGTGTCTAATGTCCTTCACACATTCCTCAATTCTATTAAGCTGGTGTCCCTCATCAGGTTTTGCAGAAACATACAACTGTGTGTCATCAGCATAACAGTGGAAACTAATACAATGTTTACGAATAATATCACCCAGAGGTAACATATAAAGAAAAAAGCAGTGGACCCAAGACAGAACCTTGTGGAACACCAAACTTTACCTCAGTACATCTAGAAATATCACCATTTACATCAACACACTGATAGCGATCAGTTAAATAAGAGCTGAGCCAGGAGAGGGCCGTTCCCTTAACTCCCACAACATTTTCTAGTCTATCCAGAAGAATGGAATGATCAATGGTATCAAATGCTGCACTAAGCAGCGAGACACAGCCCTGATCAGACGCCAACAGTAGGTCGTTTACAACCCCGATTCCAAAAAAGTTGGGACAAAGTATAAATTGTAAATAAAAACAGAATGCAATGATGTGGAAGTTTCAAAATTCCATATTTTATTCAGACTTGAACATAGATGACATATCAAACGTTTAAACTGAGAAAATGTATCATTTAAAGAGAAAAATTAGGTGATTTTAAATTTCATGACAAGAACACATCTCAAAGTTGGGACAAGGCCA
This sequence comes from Neoarius graeffei, assembly GCF_027579695.1. Lineage (NCBI taxonomy): Eukaryota > Metazoa > Chordata > Actinopteri > Siluriformes > Ariidae > Neoarius > Neoarius graeffei. The sequence goes on along the minus strand of NC_083579.1, from coordinate 81,166,000 downwards.
TGTTTCCCACTGTGAGACATCCCCTTTTCTCTTTACAACAGTCTGTAAACGTCTGGGGACTGAGGAGACAAGTTGCTCAAGTTTAGGGAGAGGAATGTTAACCCATTCTTGTCTAATGTAGGATTCTAGTTGCTCAACTGTCTTAGGTCTTTTTTGTCGTATCTTCCGTTTTATGATGCGCCAAATGTTTTCTATGGGTGAAAGATCTGGACTGCAGGCTGGCCAGTTCAGTACCCAGACCCTTCTTCTACGCAGCCATGATGCTGTAATTGATGCAGTATGTGGTTTGGCATTGTCATGTTGGAAAATGCAAGGTCTTCCCTGAAAGAGACGTTGTCTGGATGGGAGCATATGTTGCTCTAGAACCTGGATATACCTTTCAGCATTGATGGTGTCTTTCCAGATGTGTAAGCTGCCCATGCCACATGCACTAATAATAATAATAATAATAATAATAATAATAATAAATATTTTTTATTATTATTTTAAATGTATATAGCGCCTTTCAAAAAACCCAAGGAAGCTTTACAATTATAGACAAGGAAAAAAAAGATAATAAAAATAAATAAAAAGTAAAAAATCCACCAAGTAGGGGTCAGGATGTAATTCCGGTGGTGTAGCAGCCACAGTCCCACCAAAAGGCGCACAAAAACAAGTCCCACATCTCCAGCACCGCCGCCATGACGCCGTCAGCAACATCACTCGAACACCACGCCATGGATCCACAAAGCGAGCACCGAAGCGCCGCCACGCGGAGCGCTGGTGTGTCCCAAACCGCCTGCACAGCCGCTGCGACACCACCGAGCAACATCGCTCGGAACATCACGCCAAGCGTTAAAGCGCAGAGCGCTGGACAACCATGATGTAAAATGAGCAACGAGCTCCCTGCAGTCCATAGCTGGGAGTGCAGGCATCGCCCACGGTGAACCAAGGCCTGGAGGGAACCGACGCCCAAAACTGGGTCCGGAGCTACACCACAGCCGGCGGACAAAACACTTTAAACATCAAACTACACAAACGCAGAAAAAAAAAATAGAAAAAGAAATAAAATAAAAAAAAGCTCTGGTGCAACCCCATACCATCAGAGATGCAGGCTTCTGAACTGAGCGCTGATAACAACTTGGGTCGTCCTTCTCCTCTTTAGTCCGAATGACACGGCGTCCCTGATTTCCATAAAGAACTTCAAATTTTGATTCGTCTGACCACAGAACAGTTTTCCACTTTGCCACAGTCCATTTTAAATGAGCCTTGGCCCAGAGAAGACGTCTGCGCTTCTGGATCGTGTTTAGATACGGCGGCTTCTTTGAACTATAGAGTTTTAGCTGGCAACGGCGGATGGCACGGTGAATTGTGTTCACAGATAATGTTCTCTGGAAATATTCCTGAGCCCATTTTGTGATTTCCAATACAGAAGCATGCCTGTATGTGATGCAGTGCCGTCTAAGGGCCCGAAGATCACGGGCACCCAGTATGGTTTTCCGGCCTTGACCCTTACGCACAGAGATTCTTCCAGATTCTCTGAATCTTTTGATGATATTATGCACTGTAGATGATGATATGTTCAAACTCTTTGCAATTTTACACTGTCGAACTCCTTTCTGATATTGCTCCACTATTTGTCGGCGCAGAATTAGGGGGATTGGTGATCCTCATCCCATCTTTACTTCTGAGAGCCGCTGCCACTCCAAGATGCTCTTTTTATACCCAGTCATGTTAATGACCTATTGCCAGTTGACCTAATGAGTTGCAATTTGGTCCTCCAGCTGTTCCTTTTTTGTACCTTTAACTTTTCCAGCCTCTTATTGCCCCTGTCCCAACTTTTTTGAGATGTGTTGCTGTCATGAAATTTCAAATGAGCCAATATTTGGCATGAAATTTCAAAATGTCTCACTTTCGACATTTGATATGTTGTCTATGTTCTATTGTGAATACAATATCAGTTTTTGAGATTTGTAAATTATTGCATTCCGTTTTTATTTACAATTTGTACTTTGTCCCAACTTTTTTGGAATCGGGGTTGTACTACTTTAACCAGAGCTGTCTCTGTGCTATGATGTCTAAATCCTGACTGATACATTTCATGGATGTTATTCCTATGTAAATATGAGCATAACTGCTGTGCCACAGCTTTTTCAAGGATCTTGGAGATAAAGGGGAGGTTTGATATTGGCCGATAATTGGACAGCTGACAGGGATCAAGGTCAGGTTTTTTAATCAGGGGTTTGATAACTGCTAGTTTAAAGGATTTGGGTACATAGCCAATCATAAGAGAAGAATTTATTATTTTTAGAAGCGGCTCAATTACTCCAGGCATTATCTGTTTGAATAGACGTGTCGGTAAGGGATCTAGTACACAAGTTGAGGCTTTTGATGCCGAGATTAATGAAAGTAATTCAGTTTCTCTAAGGGGAGTAAAACATTCTAATTGCTGATCTGATACAGTTATATTGTTAACTACAGGGTCACTTACATTGTCTGACCTTAAATTAGTAGTTTGAGTTTTTTGTCGGATATTCTCAATTTTGTCATTAAAAAAATTCATGAAGTCGTTGCTACTACATACTGCAGGTGTGCATGTGTCTATAGTGGACTTATTCCTGGTTAATTTTGCGACAGTATTAAATAGGAATCTAGGATTATTTTTGTTATCTTCTATTAGGGAGGAGAGATATGTTGATCTCGCAGCACTAAGAGCTTTTCTATACTTCAGGAAGCTCTCCTTCCACGCTAATTTGAACACTACCAATTTTGATGCCATTTATGTTCCAATTTTCGAGTGGTCTGTTTTAAAGTGTGAGTGTCATCATTATACCAGGGTGCTATTTTTTTTTTTTGTCTCTGACCATTTTCCTTTTTAGAGGAGCTACATTATCTAAAGTATGGCGGAATGTTGACTCTAAGCATTCAGTTGCCTGATCAAGTTCTGCAGGGGCTGACAGTGACCCAATCAAAGTTGATAACTCTGGGAGATCATTTATAAAGCTCTGTGCAGTAGTTGACGTGAATGTACGTTTAATACAGTAGCGTGGTGAGGTGCATATATTATTACTCAGACATATTTTGAATGAGATGAGATGATTTGAGAACTTCAGACTGTGGAAGTGTGACTATATTTTGTACGTTTAACCCGAATGTTAGTATTAGATCGAGGGTGTGACCACCATTATGGGTCGGTCCTATGATATTCTGATTAACCCCTACTGAATCTATGCTGCTTTCAAAGGGTCTTCTGGGTTATCGAAGTGAATATTAAAATCTCCGACAACTAAAGCTTTGTCTAAGGAAATAACCAGATCTGAGATAAAATCTGCAAATTCAGAAAGAAACTCAGAATATGGCCCCGGGGGCCTGTAAATAATAAGCAATGGAATTAACTGGGTAGACTTATTTTTCGAGGCTACATACATTGAGTATGAAGAACTTCAAATGTATTAAATTTATAACCAGGTTTGTGTGTTACACCTAGATAATCGTTATAAATAACCGCGACGCCTCCTCCTCTGCCAGTTAGACGAGGCTGGTGTATATAACTGTATCCAGGAGGACTCGCTTCATTTAATGCTATATATTCATTTGGCTTAATCCATGTTTCAGTTAAACAAAGTATATTAAACTCCTGATCAGTAATGAGTTCATTAGCGCTTTAGATGTAAGAGATCTAATATTTAATAGCCCCACCTTTAGATCAAAGGTGCTGGCAGCAGCTGTACAGTCAGTCTGATCTAATTTTATATTGATTAGGTTACTGGAACAAACTCTGAATATTTCTACCTTTTTGTTGAGCTCGGGGAACAGACACAGTCTCGATGTAGTGGACCCTGAGTGACGACTCTGTGCAGCTAGCAGACAGTCGGTTTAGCCTGTTCGTCTGCTCCCTGGCCTTGGCTCTGGATTGTCAGACATTAACTAGACCTGTTCTGAGACTATGACCTATGCTGCAGGAAATGAGAGCAGCACCTTCCCGAGTGGGATGGATACCGTCCCACCCTAACAGGCCAGCAGTGCCCTTAAAATTAGACCAATTATCTATAAAGCCCACACTGTTTTCAGAGCACCACCTAGGCAACCAGCAGTTCAGCGACCATAACCTGCTGTAAGCTACATCGCCACGCCGCATTGGGATGGGGCCAGAGCATACTACAGCATCAGACATCGCCTTCGCTAATTTAAACACCTCTACAAAGTTACTCTTAGTAACCTCAGACTGATGAAGGCGTATATCGTTAGCTCCTGTATGGATAACTATCTGTGAGAACTTGTGCTTGCCTAAGATTACCTGCTATGTCCGGCACCCTGGCTCCCAGTATACACCTGACTAAAGCTGCTGGTGCCCCTAAAGGCTGAGCTAATTTCACGTGCCGTATGATAGTCCCCTATAACCAGAGCTCTTTCAGATTTCTCAGTGGGTGCATCACTAAGGAGAGCAAACCTGTTCGATGCATGACGGGGAGGGGAGTGGTGCTCCTGTGGGCGAGCCTCAGTGGTAGCTTTGGCTCTACACTTATGCCGCCAAGTCATCACCCATTCGCCCCGCTGTAAGGGCTCTAATGCCGGAGTTGGGGGATTGCTAACTCCACCTAGAGCATCCAGACTTTCCCCTACAGAAACTACACTGTTCTCACGCTCACTGGTCTTCTCTAAAGCCTGGATACACACTTCTAGCAGTATAATCTCCGTCAGAGAGCTAACTAATTTGCACTTATCACAAATAAAGCTATCGCTTGCGACAGAGGAAGAATGACTAAACATCCTGCACTCAGCACACTGAACAGGCTGAAGATGTGCCATGATGAAAAGATTCACGTACCCTTAATCAAAGATCTGTTGATATTAAAGCACATCCGATGTGGATGGCCTCCGCTTGTGGTCTTTGTGTGTGTGTTCACTGCTTCAGATGGGTTAAATGCAGAGAGGAATTTCACAAGTGTGTGATGAATAAAGTTATGCTTTCTTTCATTCATTCACCGGCCCGTTTTACTGACGCTGTCTGTGCTCGGGGATGGTCGGGGCTCGGAGTGTGTTTTACTGACGCTGTCCAATGTGCTTGGGGACAGTTGGGGCTCTGTGTGTGCGCGCCCCCTGGTGGCTGTTTCAGCCCTTAACCCATCTTCAGTGTTTAAAGAAGCCCCACCCAGAAAAAACTTTGCCAGCTCAGACTGTGCCATTGTTCGACTCGCGCAGAGATAATTACACCCCCACACCAGGTCGATTAAGACGCACTGTGATTGGTCAAAAGCTTGGCGCTCGTTTGGTCATTGTGTAGTCGATTTTTATTGGTCACAAGTACATGCTCATTGTTTACACTCTGGCTTCCCAAAATCTCTTCTCTGGGGTTGGATTTCAGCAAACGGAGGGATTTCTATAAAAGATTATTTATTTATGATGACACACACACTCATCACTGTGACGACTGCTAGTAATTTTCTCCATCACGGATGGATTATATTCGTCAATGAGGAGTGCCAGTGGGAGCCCTGAAACTACCACAACAGCTTCATTATTCTGAATTTAAATGACTGAAAATGGTAAAGTTACATGTTTTTAGTGCAGCCAGTAACAGTCCTCCTCCTCCTCCTCCTTTGTCTTCTGTTCCCTTCTCTCTCGACTTAAACATATCAGTGATTGTGTTCACACTCGGATACAATCAGAATTCAGTTCATTTTGCTGCAGGAGAAAATCACCAATTTGCCATGATCAGTGTTTATTCTGTTTTATTTATGACGGAGTTCTTATAGTTTAGTCAGTTTTTGTTGAATGGGTTTAATCCAAACCTAGTGGCCATTTTAAAAATGTGTTCTGTTGGTGGAAAGTCTTAATATTTGCCTCAAGCAAATTTCTGAAGAGTCCACATTTAAATATTGAATCGAAATGTGACCAGTTGGATCGTGTTCATCAAATAAACGTGTACAGAATATCTTTTAAACCTTCTTGATTCTACATTGGACTTTCAAGGTTCACCCACAGTGGGGTTTTTTTTTTTTTTTTTTTTTTTGAAGGTTGAAGAATCACCAACGTGCCATTTTATCAAAATGCTGATAATCAGACGTGTTTTACTCTGCTGCTCTGGGTTCAACACCATGAGAACCCTTTTACTCTCAGAACACCGTGGATGATTTTAAGAAGGTGTCTCACATATGACACAAAGTGTTAGTTTCTATCCCATCTATTCATTTGTGTTTTTATGCGGTTTTATTTGTTTATTTATAAAGTAATTGTAATATCTGCTCATGTTTTTGCCATGATGTAGCCTCAGGTGCTGACATGGCATTAAAAAAAAATCATTCACTCACTCCTGATACTTCAGGAATACTGAATCATAAGCACCATAAATTTGAGCAGTTATCAATTATTAAACCCCCCACCATATTACATTACAGGTATTTGATGTACAACCTGGGGGGCAGGTGGGGGTTCGGTGCCTTGCTCAAGGGCACGTCAGTCATTCCTGCTGGTCCAGGGAATCGAACTGGCAACCTCTTGGTCCCAAAGCTGCTTCTTTAACAATTGGGCCATGGCTTCCCTCTGCCGAATATTAGTCTGACCTTTGGGCCCTACTGTACAGAAACGGGTGTCTAGTTGTTGACTGATGGCTAATAAAGATGCAGTGTAGTGGCGTATTAGTGCATCACTGTATTGCGGGAGCCGTAGTGTAAGTTGTTACTGTAATGCACCACCATGGTTTCAGGTCTGAACTGAAACACGAGCCAAGTCTTGTTCTGATGCTGCTGTAATCGAACCCGCTGTCATTATTCACTAAAGGTCCCGGTGTGAAGTAACGACACAAGGCAGGTAAAGTTCACTTTAACCTTGTTCACTTCAGGAAATTGAAACTCAAACTGCTAGTGCCAGCTGTCCCGAAGGGTGTACTGTCATCAGGAAATAGTAATGGCGTTAACATTATTGTGCTTGCATTGTTTATTTCTCGCTGCAGGAAGTGAAGATGAAATGAGATCCGCAGGATCTGAACTTGAACATGTATTTAATTTCTTGTTTGTTTACTGTGAACTTTACTTTCATTGAAAGTTTTAAATGTCATTTCTGCCCTTTTTAATAAGCTGATGAAACCTTTTTTTTTAATACCACAGCATTTCTTGAATCTGACTAGTCAGAAGCTGTTCATTTTCTGTAACAGCAGTTCTGAGAGTAGTTTCAGCTGTAAGTCACAGGTTTTATATTAACGCACTCTTTATTGTTTCTCCAGAAACAAATTAGACAGGGAGAGTTAGTAGTTTGAGTTAAAGTGCTGCAGAATGAACACGGTTCTCTCTTATTGAGGAATGAGCTGAGACTGTGATTTATTATTTTCTTCTTTTGGTTACCTGCCGCGGTAGGGTAAAGACTAACGTGTGCTTTCTCTGAGACACGTGAAGTCAGCCTTGTGCATCATTTTGAACTGCTGCTCACACTCCATCATAGGGCAGCGTAACACACTCGGAGGAAGGCGTTATCTGCCCTCTTCTACATACGTGTGCTCACAGACGCCCATGATTGGGTAGTGTCACTGTGATTGACAGGGGAGAGAGTATACAGGCTGTGCCATGACTTCTTGGCCACACATTTAATACCAATTTTTGTGCACTAAAACAGAGAGAACCTTGAATAATTAAGTTGTACATGAGCTGATGATCCATGTACGATGAAATTGCGTGGAATAACTGTGGGTTTTTTTAATTATCCACATTCACTGGATTTTGAGAAACAGAGCATTTTTATTTTTTGCAAATTCAATAAATAAAAACTTGATGCAAAACGTCAAATCATTTCCGCTCAGGCGGGCTTCTTAAAAACCTGTCGATGGCGGCAAGAATTGACTTTAGGCATGCTGTTTGGTCGCGGATCTGCGAAAATTCCCGGATTTGAATAAATTTTGAAAATTTTGTGAAATGCCAAAATACTCAATCGGGAGAGGTGTTGACTTGTGGTAAATGTGCAAACGTAATATTTGCTATTTTGCATCTGATTCCGTGTCCCGTTCCGTGTTTTACGGACTGACCTTGACTCTGATTACGCGTGTGTAACGAGGTTTGTGATTTGGAAGAAAATGTGTCGAGCGTTAGTAATGTAGCCAATCAGCGACGTGAATATATTGTAGCTCGTTCTCGCTTGTTTACAGCGTTTCGAAGTTAGAAAGTGAATATTTTGAACAATGGCAAAAATTATTGATCAAAAAGAAAAAACCGAGCCAGGGAAGTTGATAGTGGGTGCAGAGGTGAAATGGAATTGGGAATGGTGTTCAAAACCATTAAGAGTCATTTATAACGATAAAGAAATGGACACCACTGTGGGCGAATATTACCGGAAAGTTGACGTTGCTGGTAAATGCAGGTGCATCTTGTGTGATGCAGAGACTAACTATGCTGATCGTAGTTGCGTTGCCCTGGTCGACCATATCAAAACAAAAGGACGCGCACGAAAACTGTATGAAAAGCAGCCAAATCATCAACTGCTGAGTAATTTTTTTCACTCTTCGCTGGGAAGATGCACAAAAACAAGATTTGACATGCGGCATTAGCCCTGTTTACTTACAGGCCTCAGGAAAGTCTGCAGCTACACAGTCTCGGTGTCTGACACCTTTTGTGGACGGGAAAGCACGCAGAGGTAAGAAACCACTTTTTGCCGAAGTTTTTGGCACTTTCCTCTTAACTGTCAAACAATGCAAAGAATGTAATATATCCTAATTATAGAGAAAAGTTTCAAATTTAGAGTGAAATGCTACTGATTTGACGTTTAGATCTAGTTTTGAGTTACTTACAATTGCAAAATCATGAAAATACCTCACTAAAGTAATTTTATGCAGATAAAACTTATTTAGATCTACTGCAGGCTAAGTTTAACTAATCAAATGTAGTTTAGTGTACATGTGAGTCTTCGTAATACACAATAGAAGAGTTAGTGAATCTAATAGACTACAGGCCGATATGCTTTTGCATGAAACTGTTAACATTGTGGTTTAATGCTTCTCGAATTTAAATATTGTACATGCTGATATTAGCCTGTACTTGAGTTGAGGGGGGATGGGGGGGGGATGCCATCCCCCCTGGAATAAAAAATGGTCAAAATCATCCCCCCTCTAAAACGGGCATCCCCCCCCCCCCCCCCCCCCCCCCTTCCCTTGAGCAATTTTATCAATAAATGTGGACATGACTTCTATTTAACATTTGGAATTAGAAATGCATTCCACGTAGCTCTGCTGAAACTGAGCATACAGTAAGCGACCGCGAGAGAGGGCGCGCGCAAGCGAAGCGTTTGAGGAGGTGACATTCAGTTGGGGTTCCGTTATTTTTTTTTTTTATTTCATTCGGCGTCAGTGACAGCAGCGGACTGCAGCATCATGGCCAAGCGGAGTGCACAGCAAGACCTAAGCAAGTTCGGATTTAAGATCGCAAGAAAAAACATTTCAGGAGGTACAGTAAGTCAAGAGTTACGAATATCAGTCCCACTTTCTGTGAGCCCACTATCATGCTGTAAAGTTACCGGTATGGAGCCTGATTTGTGGGCGGCGGATAACAACACAGCTATCATAATGAATGTTAGTTTGGAGTCTAGCCAGCTATCGAGAGCTTACTCAGGTTCATGTTAGCTTTGATTTCTTGTATAAGGCCATTAATTTAATCAGCCTGGACGTTCGTTTGTTATTCTTCAGGCAACAGAAAGTGTTATTCAAGACAGGAAGGCTAAAATAAACGACACTAGCAGTTTTGAAGGCTTCATTGCCTCATTAGAGAGCCGGTCACAACATGTAAGGCAGAGCCGGATTGGGGTAGGACTCGACAGTGTCTGCTAAAATGCAGCTTTCTTTTTCTTCGTCACAGGCTCTTCTGTCTCCTCAATGGGCCTTTTCCCCTTTCCACAGAAACTTTCCAAACATGCCTGCTTTTAACTCATTTTGCTAGCTTGTATCCAGTATGCATCAAAGTGCTGCTATGTATCGAAGCAAAGTATCAAAGTATCCAAGGCAGCTCCTTGGTAACCGTCAACGTTAAGGTGTCACATGACCTAGATAACAGCGGGAATCAACGTTACAGAAAGAATCCGGTCATTTTTCAAAGCTCAAATCCTCGTTCAGATAATAAATAAATCAGAAATAACATTATATTTAATTAAATTATTTTATCCACTGCTCTTTATTCCAGATGACAGTCAGCAGCAACTGCAACACAGTGCGGCAAGAGCTGGAGGACCCGGAGTGGGAGACGATACAGGAGCAAGCAGGAGAACCAACAGCTGAAGATTTACAATTTACTGTTGCTTGTTTTAGCTTATTGTACCTACCTCTGTATTTAACTCAATGTTCCCAATGTTCAGCTTTGAATAAAAATTCTTTTGACTTGATATGAAAAGATTCAGTTGTTCATTTACGTTGCCTGCTGAGGTTTTAATAAATTATTTACCAAACGATTTAAAAGGAGCCTACCATGACTATGAAGTTACACTTCAAATTTGTCATCTGCATTTCACCCTAATATGGAGAATGTGGTGGGTATGTCAGCCAGGAGACTGACTAAATATGACACATGACATCCACACTGTGCATGTTTTACAGTAAAATACCAGTGTTATGTTTTTTACAACAATAAACAGGGTACACAGTGTGCACGACACACTTTATCAGCACAAAATACTGTATGTCTGGTAAATGAACAAGGTCCACAGTCCTACGTTGTGTGCAAACCCTCCTAAAAGCAAACCAGTTTCCCACCGACAGACCGACCGATGGGTCGACATGTGACTAAACATTTCACCCCCCCCCCCCCCCCCCCCCGGTTTGATTTTACAACTCGACCGCAGATATGTACTGTTTTTTTTATTTATTTATTTATTTATTTATTTATTTATTTTTTAAACTTCTTTTAAAACTTATTTTTTCAGGCTTTAATCTTTGCTTTTGCTGCAGAGAAAACTCTGGCCATGAGTGATGTAGAAGGTCCTGTAGCCTTGTGTAAAGAAGTAGCTAAAGATAAAAAAGCCTTGGATGCACTTCACATGGCACGAAGTAGTGCAACTTACAAGCTGATTCATGGACTGAATCAGACAGGCAGTCATTTCTTAAAGACAGTGAACCACCCAAGAAAAAGCATGCTGCCAACTTGTGATGTGTAATTTTTCAGCAATATAATAAAGTTATGAGCTATGAAATAATGTACATTGTGTTTTTGTATTAACTAATTTTCAAAAATGCTATCCTGTTTCAGTAATATTTACTGAAAATAAACTTATCAAACATCATTACCATTTTTAATAAGTTTTAGTAGCCCTCCACTAGTCAGAGGAGTGGAGCCAGTCAGATGAAATACTCCTCAGTGGTCATGAGATTTCTTGAAAGTGTGAAAAATTATGTTCTTGTAATTTGAAAGTTTGCATGCATTTTATTCTAAAAGTTTCTCAAATTTTAAAACGTGCTATGAATTCTGTGAAAAGGTCTTGATCATCCCCCCCCCCCCCCCCCCAGCAGGGTGTTGCCCCTGCACCCCAGTGGGGGCATAGCCCGCCCCCACACCCCTGGCTTGACCTTCCCCCTTTTTTTTTTTTTTTTTTTTTTTAGATATCCCCAGTGGCATGCCTGTTTAGTGTTGCTCTTTTGTAGAAAGTGCCGTCTTGCTGTTGTGCCGAGGTATAGAATAGCTTTAGACATTTAATTCTTCCTTAGACATTTCAATTCTGTAATTTTCAAACTTCTTTTGAGCTTTTGAACCAGTCTAAAAAAAATTCAACAAATTTTAATGCTTAAAGATGAATGTAAACAAACCGGCAAAATGACAGGAGCAATTTGTGAAAAAAATGCAATAATTCTTGAAAAAATAAAATGTTCTTACCATTAAATACTTTTCATTCCATGTTTTGTTGTTGTTTGTATTTTTTGAGGTTTTGTTTTCGAGTAGAGTTTTTATTTCGTCCTCGGTTGGTTCAGTAACACTCCGCCATTTTGTTTTTCTCTACTCACAGTATAGGAGTTGATATGCTAGTAGTAGAGTAGCCAATCAGAGTGCACGATTGCTCATATCCAGTGAATGTGGAAAGAATAAGTTCAAATATTGTATTTGAATTTCAGCATGTAGATTTTATATCTGGCTGAGTTAAGGGAAAAAACAAAAAACTTTGTGGTGAGCCAGTAAAGATGCCATTTCTGATTTGTTACAGATTCTCCATGACTGGGTCCAACATCATATTCAAAATGTTAAACTGCTTATGCTAATCTATTTTATTGTGTATTTACGAAGGCAAACCTGCCAGTCTTTTGAGTAGGAACGCCACATTTTCTCATCAGAGTACATTAGTACAAGTTATCACTTAAAAACACACAACAGTCTTCCTTTTTCCTCCAGTAAATCCAGCAGAGAGGCCAATTAACATGTGAATGTGGAATGACTGACAGTTGTACAGGTGTTTTAAACCCTCTAATGTTAAGTAAACTGCTGGAAGCCTTGCCCTCGTCCCCACGTCTCGGTGACTAATACACTGTTTTACTCCCTGCAGGATGCCTTCAAACAGCGAGGTCGAGACGGTTATGGTAGAAACTGGAGTGTACATGTGTAAGGGGCTGTACAGTAATCGGGAGATGCTTTGAGCGCTGCCACTCATCACTTTTTTTTAAACATTAATTGCCAGTTGTTTCCTAGAATAGGAGGGGGAAATAACTAACTTTCTACTTTCCTTTAGAACCCCCCCGCCCTACCCCCAAATCAAATCAAGTTTATTTGTACAGCGCTTTTAACAATAAACATTGTCGCAAAGCAGCTTTACAGAATTTGAACGACTTAAAACATGAGCTAATTTTATCCCTAATCTATCCCCAATGAGCAAGCCTGTGGCGACGGTGGCAAGGAAAAACTCCCTCAGACGACATGAGGAAGAAACCTCGAGAGCCCCAAGCATCTGACGGTTTTAATTATACATGCACACTGCAGTTTCTACCTTAAACAAGTCATTTGTGAAAGAACTGTATAGACAATAGTTCAAAAATAGTCATCTAATATCCCTTCAGGGTTCGCAGGTCTTTTTTTTTTTTTTTTAGACTTTATTTATAATGAGGGTAGCACTAAATAGCGATGCTAATGAACTTGTGGCCCTCAACTAAAATAAATGTATACAATATAAACTATAAAAACTATTTACACTAAATACGATATGATATTAAGATATCGTATCAGTTAATAAGCAGTTGTCAGATTAATGCTCTGAAATATGTGGCTCTCTGACAACATGGTGACGCAGCCTGTAACACAGCGGACGTAATATTCAATACTGTGAATTTCCATGATGTGAGACACATTGAGAGGGTTTTTTTTTTTTATGTATACAGTTCTGTGCAGAAGCCTTAGACACGTGTAGAGAAATGCTGTAGATCAAAAATGGCTTAAAAATAAATGTTTTAACATAAAAAAATACTATAAACAGTAATCAGTGAGCCATAATAAATTAAACAAAGTCAGTATTTGGTGTGAGACAAACCTTTGCTTAAAAAAATAAATCCGTCTCCGGTCCAGTGAGGTCAGTTTTATGTGGAAATGATCTGTAGGTTTTCCTGAGCATCTTACAGAACCAGCCACAGTTCTTCTGGACACTTTGACCGTCACACTCACTTCTTCATTTTACACCAAAACCCAGCAGCCTTCATTATGGTTTTGTTTTGTTTTTCATCTGAAAAGTGCGCTCTTATGGAATATGCTGCTCAGATACAAACTTTTTTTCCCTGTAACATTTAATTTTGTGCTGGAAAACGAACGTTTGGACTCTAAAATGTTTTTCTACTGACTCAATAATGTAGAAATCATAGAAATCTATAAGAGTTTGTATGAAAAAACAAAACGGGGGGCCGGACAACTGATGAGGCGTGTAGCGCTGAGTTGTCTGTAATCCATGTACGATGAGATTGAGTGGAATAACTGTTTTATTCTATCCACATTCACTGGATTTTGAGAAATGGAGCATTTTTATTTTTTGCAAATTCGATAAAAAAAACTTTCTACAAAACATCCAACAAAATCATTTCTGCTTAGAATGTGAACAAACCGGCGAAATGACAGGAACAATTTGTGAAAAATGTGATGATGATAATACTTGAAAAAAAAAAGAGATGTTCTTATCAGATACTTTCATTGCATATTTTGGGGGGTTTTGTTTTCGAGTAGAGTTTTTATTACGTCCTCAGTTGGTTCACCAACATGCTGCCGTTTTTTTTTTGTTGTTTTTGTTTTTTTTTCTCTACTCATGGTATATGAGCTGATATCCTAGTAGTAGAGTAGCCAATCAGAGCGCACGATTGCTCATATCCAGTGAATGTGAAGAGAATAATATGCTATGTATATCTGTGAAGATACTCAGTCATCCAGGTACATAGTAATCTGTTTTTGGTAGAAGAGAGCAACTGGACTTGCTTGAAAAGTCTTGAAGACGTTTCGCCTCTTGTCCGAAAGGCTTCCTCAGTTCTGTCTGTCTAATAGGGAGTATCAAGTATTTATCCTCTCATGGATCATCATAGAATCCGAATCAGAATGCTGATGGCGTAGAAACATATCTTCACAGATATGTTTCTACGCACTTTGGGATGAGTTCCCTTCGACTAGTGCGGGAGTATGAGAGGACTTCCAGAAAACTGGCGGACATCTTAGCCAGAGAGGATCGTTCGTTTTTGTCAACCTGGAACGACCATCACTGAACAGAGGTGGGTGTCTATGACATCTATCAGCCACCTACAATGCAGCCATCAGCATTCTGATTTGGATTCTATGATGATCCATGAGAGGATAAATACTGGATACTCCCTATTAGACAGACAGAACTGAGGGAGCCTTTCGGACGAGAGGCGAAACGTCTTCAAGACTTTTCAAGCAAGTCCAGTTGCTCTCTTCTACCAACCACAGATTACTATGCTATGTACAGTGTATGAACAAGTATGTTGAAGTATGCTATATAGTGTGATTTGGAAATTGATTTGGTATGGAATATCAGAGATGAAGTTGTCTCAAATGATCTGAATTTCCTCGAAAATGGTCTGGTCACAATGGTCATTGATCAGAGCCATTTTAAAAGAATGTAATACTTCCACACTGTCTTTCAGAAATAGCTCTAATGTTTCAGTGTAGAGAATTGAAATTTAGTTTATTACTGTTATTATATTTCCATACTTTGAACTCAAATTCTACAACAGAAGCCACACGGGTGGTTGCTTTTCTTCTCAAATTGTTCTGCGGTGTGAGAACATGAAGCTCTTCATCACTGCATGCTGAGTCACCCTCCATCTCCCCAGAGTGAACTCCAGACCTGTGAGACGTCTCCATGATACAGATTTAGCATCGTATTTCATCTGTTCCTGTGAGGACGGGTCTTTATAGCCCGGGCAGTGAGCCTTCACAATGAGGGCTGCCTTTGTAAAAACTACAGCAGGAAGGAGAAAGGAGTTTAAAGATGTAGTTAGTATGCTGAGTGTTTCAATGCCATCTTGAAATTACAGGCTTTTATATTTAGAGGTGAGGTGGTATTAATGTGTTTTAAGATCGTTTTGCATCTAAAAATGTCATGGCTTACATTTCTACATCACAGAATTCACAACACCTCAGAAATTCATTCATTGTGTCTGTAACAGCCTGTGTAAGGGTGTGTGTGTGTGTGTGTGTGTGTGTGTGTGTGTGTGTGTGTGTGTGTGTGTGTGCGCGCGCACACAGGGTTTGCATTAATGCTGAAATCATGCATTTTTATGCACAAAAATGCATGTTCAGAATTTTAACGTGTCCCGGGACACAGGGCTCCTACTTACAGAATCTTTCCTGATTGCCTTGGCAAATCCGTTAGCCAAGAAACCTTTATTTATCTCACACACACTTGAGCACAGACTTAAGCACACAGTGAAATTTAACCTCTGCATTTAACCCATGTGAAGCAGTGAAACACACACACCACAGCTGCCCGCTGCTCTGTGTAGCTATGCTACGGTGCCCGGTTAGGTGCCTTGCTCAAGGGCATTTCAGCCCAACCTCAGGCCACTCTGTTGTACCGACTTCAGCCTGCCGTTACTCCCAAAGTACTGAACAGATCTTAACCAGACACATTTCTTTGGGAAGCAGAGATTATAAGCTTTTTAATGAGAGTATTCACAATAGAAAATATTCAGGAGTTAAGCAATGAGAGGTTTGGAAATTTTGAGCATCCACATGCAAAATTTTCACAGCACGGCCAGCTGATACACCTCGTAAAGGAGCAGCAACTGAGTACTGAGTGTATAAATGAACACTTTTCAGAAGTTGGACATTTTCTGTATTGTAAATCCTTTTTTGATCAATCTTAGGAAATATTCTAAAAATTTGAGATACTGGATTTCTGATTTTCATGAGCTATAAGCCATAATCAACAACATAAAAAAAAAAAGCTTGGTGTGTGTGTGTTTACCAGCTTAAGGTCAGTCCATATGGTGAAATACCGTGACCGAGGTCTTGAAAGTACTGAGCGAGGCCCTCTGGGTCGAGGTCACGGTATTTCACCATACGGACCGACCTTAAGCTGGTAAATAATGTTTATTTTTTTCTTTACCAAATTCTAACAGAAAACGAGAGCGCCCGAAAGGGAAAACTGAGCCGAGCCGCCATTTTGAATCCTCATTCACGGATGTAATGCAAATGGCTTCCTCCTCAGTATACAAGTGCACTTCCATGGCAGGAAAAAACTACATTTTGCCGCCTATGTACCGTAGTCCCCTATTTATACAAATAGGAGTCATTCAGGATTCAGCCATGTTTTTGCTCGGCGTTAGCAACAGTTAGAGGTTTTTAGCTTTCTCCTGAAATGTTTTCTTTTATTTCTTCTTCCTCAGGGTAGTAAAACTCGCTTTCGCTGTGAACATTGTCGTTATCGCTATCCATGCTGTAAAATTAATGCTGTTCTCCTGAGAAATGCTGGCGCAAATGTATAAGATTTTTTTTGATAATCCTTGTAAATAAATCTTCTAAAAAAAAAAAAAAAAAGATAAATGTTGACAAAAAATGCTACTATGTTGTTGTGAATGAGCGAGTCGCCAGAGGTCACTAACTGGGGTCTGTATCGTAGGATACGGACCCACTCGCCAGCCAATCAGAGCGCGGGATTTGATGGAAACCGGACCGCGAAAAAATAATTCGCCTTATGTGTAATGAAGATGGAAAATATGAACGTTTACCTTTTTGAACTAAATTACAAATAAAAACAAACTTTCACGATAATTTTTGAGATGCACTAGTTTATGGGTTTGGATGTGGTCACAAATCACCTGGCATTCGGTTGTTTATAAAATCGTAACTTGTTCAATCGTACCACTCGACAGACAGTACGGGACAGCGGTGTGCTTCCTGGCACGCTGTAGTTCGAGTCGCGTGGGGTTTTGGATGGAGCTACACTCAGAGGGCCGTTATCACACAGACAGACGTTTACTGTAGCTGCTGAATGTGTAACGCATTTGTTTCAGTGTATCGGCTGGGATTACTTTAGATTACAGCTTCAGCACATTCACATAAAAGTAAAAATGGAAATTATTTGTATTTGCTGTAACACTGGCTACTAATATACAGTGGTATGCAAAAGTTTGGGCACCCCGATCAAAATTGCTGTTACTGTGAACAGTTAAGCAAGTTGAAGATGAAATGATCTCCAAAAGGCATAAAGTTAAAGATGACTCATTCCCTTTATATTTTAAGCAAAAACAATTTTTTTATTTTCATCTTTTACATTTTCAAAATGACAAAGGAAAAGGGCCCGAAGCAAAAGTTTGGGCACCCTGCATGGTTAGTACCTAGTAACGCCCCCTTTGGCAAGTATCACAGCTTGTAAACACTTTTTGTAGCCGGCTAATAATCTTTCAGTTCTTACCTGGAGGATTTTCACACATTCGTCCTTGCAAAAGGCTTCCAGTTCTACAAGTTTCCTGGGCTGTCTTGCATGCGCTGCTCTTTTGAGATCTATCCACAGATTTTCAATGATGTTTAGGTCAGGGGACTGTGAGGGCCCGGGCAAAACCTTCAGCTTGGGCCTCTTGAGGTATTCCATTGTAGATTTTGAGGTGTGTTTTGGATCATCGTCTTATTGTAGGACCCGCCCTCTTTTTTTTTTTTTTTCTTCCTTTTAAACTTCAGCTTTTTACAGATGGTGTGATGTTTGCTTCCAGAGTTTGCTGCTATTTATTCGAATCCATGCTTCCCTCGACCAGTGAAATGTGCCCTGTGCCACAACCCAACCCCAAAGCATGATGGATCCACACCCATGCTTCAGAGTTGGAGAGGTGTTCTTTTCCTGGAATTTGGCACCTTTTTTTCTCCAAACATACCTTTTACACATTATGACCAAAAAGTTCTATTTTGATTTCATCAGTCCACAGGACTTGTTTCCAAAATGCATCAGGCTTATTTAGATGTTCATTTTCAAACTTCAGACGCTGGATGTTGTGGTTTGGACACAGGAAAGGTTTTCTTCTGATGACTCTCTCATGAAGGTCATATTTGTTCAGGTGTCGCTGCATAGTAGAACAGTGCACCACCACTCCAGGGTCTGCTCAATCTCTCTGAAGGTCATTTGCAGTCAAACGGGTTTTTATTTGCCTTTCTAACAATCCAACGAGCAGTTTTCTTCATCTTCCAGACCTCATCTTGATCTCCACTGTTTCTGTTAACTGCCATTTCTTAATAACATTACAGTCTGAGGAAACGGCTACCTGAAAACACCTTGCTACGTTCTTGTAGCCTTCTCCTGCTTTGTGAGCATCAATTATTTTATTATTCAGAATGCGAGGGAGTTGCTTAGAGGAGCCCATGGCTGTTGATTTTAGGGACAAGTTTGAGGAGTCAGAGAATTTATACAGCTTTGAAATCTGCATCATCTGACCTTTCCTAACGAAGAATTTGAACAAGCCACAGCTCAATAAGCTAATTAAGGTCTGGAACCTTGGGAAAAGTTACCAGAGAACTCCAATGTATTGGGGTGCCCGAACTGTCGCATGGCATTCCTTTTCTTTTTTCACTCTCCAATTGTACAAAACAAAAATAATACACAAATCTCACATAAAATGCTGAAAAGAAATGTCGTCTTTACCTTTATGCCTTTTGGTGATCAGTTCATCTTCTGCTCACTTAACTATTCACAGTAACAGACATTTTCAGTAAGGGTGCCCAAACTTTTGCATGTTACTGTATTTTAAAGGAAACCTTAAGGGAGGAACAGAGGGGGAAAAATCAGAGGACATTAAGGGGGGCAGTGTGATGGCCAGTCAGAGCACTAACTCACTCGGGCATATCTGTCAAAACTGATCCAGCACTGAGCTGTAAGGCCATGCTCAGACTACAGAGCAAATCTGATATTTATTTTTAAACCTCATTTTCAAACCTGTAATGCAAAATACAAGTAACCAAACTCAATCTGAATGTTCACACTGTAGTCATGTTTACCCATGTATACATTGGTTGTTATAGTAACAGCACAGGTGTGTGTGTGAGAGAGAGAGAGTGAGTTCTGTGCGACAAGTCAGCATTTTGTGAGAGCTGAGTGATCAAAAGTAGAACATGGAATATTAAACACTGAATTATATTTCGTCCATCCATTATCTGTAGCTGCTTATCCTGTTCTACAGGGTCGCGGGCGAGCTGGATCCTATCCCAGCTGACTACGGGCGAAAGGCGGGGTTCACCCTGGACAAGTCGCCAGGTCATCACAGGGCTGACACATAGACACAGACAACCATTCACACTCACATTCACACCTACGCTCAATTTAGAGTCACCAGTTAACCTAACCTGCATGTCTTTGGACTGTGGGGGAAACCGGAGCACCCGGAGGAAACCCACGCGGACACGGGGAGAACATGCAAACTCCGCACAGAAAGCCCCTCGCCGGCCACGGGGCTCGAACCCAGAACCTTCTCGCTGTGAGGCGACAGTGATAACCACTACACCACCGTGTCACCGTCTGAATTATATTTTTATGCAAAATAGTAATCTGGACAAACAGGTCTGCAGTGGCTCGTTTTTAACACGATGGTAATATCCAGTGCTGTGGTGAGCTCAGGACACACTTACAGAAAGCTAAAGTGGGTGGTGTGTGTCATGTCTTTGCTGCTGCTTTCACCGTGGGCACTACAGTTATATAAGGTTCACCACTATGAGAGAGAGAGAGAGAGTGTGTGTATCTCTCTCTCTTTCTCTCTCTCTCACACACACACACACACACGTATGTATGTCTGCGTATTTAGTAAATGTCTGATGTTGAGAAGTGCATACACTGAGTAACAAAAAAAAAGAACAATAAATCTTTTTTTTTTGGCCCATCAGTCTGGGATCAGTGTTCTAAGATTAATGCAAATTGAATTAGATTTGAAAGACTGTTTTGTTTGTTTTTGCTCTTCAGATTGCAGATTTTCCCGTGATGACCTGGCGACTTGTCCAGGGTGAACCCCGCCTTTTGCCGTAGTCAGCTGGGATAGGCTCCAGCTCGCCTGCGACCCTGTAGAACAGGATAAAGCGGCTACAGATAATGAGATGAGATTGCAGATCTTTCCCGTTCACGTCCAGCATGCAGAAAAATCAGATTTGAGCTGCCTGTGTGAACATGGACAGACAGCGAGATAGAGGAAGAGTGTTTATCACTTTTTATTGTTGAGAGAGGTGTGGATGTCTGGATGGAGAGTCCTACAGAAAAATAGTGATTTTAAAGCCTGGTGTTGAGCGTGAATGTAGTTGTGGTTTATGTAAAACACATCCATAAGTGCTGTTCTAACAGTATTTATGTATTTCTGTCTGTCTGCTGTGGACACGTTTGAGGATCCGTACGTGGCCCTGTTGCCTCACTACTGTAATAGATGGGTGTTTCATTAAGACATGACTTTGGACTGAAGGCATCCTTGAACGTTCGTTTCAAATGATCTTGTAAGACCGTGTTTATGGTAACGTGATGTCAGCGCGCTGGGTTAGCAGACGCCTCACAAATCATATCAAACAAATTTAGCTGTTTTCAGTCACGGTTATAAGAGAGTACAAGGTTTATTTCTAGGTAACATTTCACAAATCTAAGCAACAAAAATTTGTAAAACTTACATTTGTATACAAATTCACTTTTTCTATGAAGTTTTGTCTGCCATCATTTTGCTGCCGCACAGATTTCTGGGTAATGGACATCACTGAGAAAACATCGATGATGCCTTCAAAAATGAACATTCTAGGGGCAGTTTGAAAGCATCTTACAGCACAGGGAATGAGCATTTCGAGCAGTCCTTGATGCCTCGCTGTCTTGTTTGACAGCCTCCTGAGATTCGAACGGACTCCTGAGGAATACAAGAAATTTGTAATAGATGATCATCAATCACTGAAAGCCACGACCTGTTAATGAGCCGTCCTTTAAAATGAAACCTGCAGGATTTGTAGCAACCATAGTGAATATCATCGGTTGAGTTAAAGTGGTTATTTGAATGTAATGAAGCTCTTATGTCCACTTAAAACTTGTCTTGTCTCAAGTATAGCATAATATTAAGACTGTATTGCTATTAATATCTCAAACTGTTGTAAAGGTATTTTGAGAGAGAATCATGACCATGTCAGTGGAGCCATGTTCAGTCTCACGCCGTTTCTTATGTAATTAAAGGTAAGGTAGGCACGTTGGAACCAGCAAAGAGTAAGCTGGACTGTGAAAGTATCCAACTGAGAAATCCCACTCCTTCCCTCCAAAGCCACGCCTCCAAAACCCATCAACACGCACTGCCTGACTACTGCCTGGCATGTTCAGGGTCATGCCATTTCTTATGTAATTAAAGGGAGAAGCCATGGCCTAAAGGTTAGAGAAGCAGCTTTGGGACCAAAAGGTCACTGGTTTGATTCCCTGGACCAGCAGGAATGTGACTGTACACCCCCCCCCCGCTCCCTGAGCTACCTACTGCTGTGGGTATGTCAGGGTCCTGTTGTACGTCACTCTGGATAAGGACATCTGCTCAATGCCTGTAACGTAAAGGTAGGGTAGGCATGTCGGAGTAAGCTCGATTGTGAAAGTATCCAACCAAAAAAAATCCCACCCCCTTCCTCCAAAGCCACTCCTCCAAAATACATGAACACGCACTGCCTGACTACTTCTGGAGGATGAGTCCATGAGTGTGTGTTGGGTGGAGGATCACAGTAGCATAGTGCATTGCTGTCATATCTAATGTTATCCGAATGAATGTAAATGACAGACATGGCTATTGTTAGTGCTCACAGCCGTCACTAGCTGTAGCAGTATGTCTGCGGTCACGCCCAAACAAAATGATTGGACGGGGTTTTTTTTTTATTTAAAAAATTTTATTTTTTATTTTTTACACCCTTGCAACTGCCACAGATGACTGGCTTGTTAGACCATTTGATTCACTGCTGTCAGGATGTAAAGAGAATTTCAATAAATATAACAAAATGCTTCAGAAATAAATTTCGTGCCATGACTTTTTAATAAAGCTGTGGTTTTGCTCTGCAGAAAGATGAGCTCAGCATGAAGTGTTTCCTCTTCTTCCCTTGAAACTGGAAATTCCTCATACCATTCTGTTTGTGAAATGAGGTTTCTGACAATGATGATAACCGTGTGACCGGACAGAAAACGCGGTGTGGCCCTGTTACCGCTCCAGTCCAACTCCCATCTGTGTTGGAAACGGTGTTACCTGCATGACCGGTGTTTCTGCTGCAAGGTGGAGACTTGGAGAACTTCCCTGTTACAGAAGTCAGGGTGTCGAGGTGTAATTTGGAAATTGCATAAGCCTCTTAAAGGAGAACTGAAGGCAAATTTTTTTTAATCAAAATTCTATTTATCTCATTTTATTAAATATAGGAATGCTTTTTTTTATTTGCTATTTTGTCACTGCTATAGAAAGTTATGAGTGTTTTGAAATATGGACTGATATATTACAGAGCATATGTCAGAGCAACGGCTGTAAATGAGATTCGTTGAGACCTGTGCGAGACATCGTAGGACGGAAGTAAAACGTACAGCGGAAATCAAAGTGACCAACATCCGCCACCGTTGTCAAAAGCCGCGCGCGCCCTCTTTCGAATGCTGACGTAATCAAGCCGGAAGTTTTGTTTGTTTTGATAGTAATCAGGAAAGTTTGAAAAAAGTAGGCAGTAATCGTCATTTAAACTCGTTTTTGTGCAATATTTCATTTGGAAAACAGTTTTCAAAATGGCGGCACTGACACCTGGCTGACACGTCACGTTTCAAAGTCTCACACAAGTCTCGTGAAGATCGCGCGGATAAGCGACGCCTGCCGTGGACCAAACGAACTAAATTCAACACGGCTAAAAACCGAACAGGCTGATAAGTATAATATTTAATTGCAATTAGTTGCCAATACGAGTCACGATATAAAGTTACTAAAACCCAAAACGTAATTGAATAACACGTTAATTAATAAATAAAGCAAGTTTAAAAATGACTTCAGTTCTCATTTAAAACATTCACAGCACAGCGGTGTGTTGTGTATTACGGATATAAATGTGGTAGCTGAGCTCCGCCCACCTTTCTTTCAGAGGTAAAATGATTAGCATAAGGTTTCGTTTTTGGCATCCACATGGTTTTATGGGCATTTTACACAAAAGTCTTTTTATGCAAATCTAAAGTCCTTTCCCAGAAGTTCTGAGAATATTTAATATTTATTATAAATACTGACTGATCATGTGTAAAAATGTTGGATGGGTTTTTTTTTTTTAATGGATGTTGCTGAGATTACGACTGAATATAGTTTTATTTTATATTTATTTATGAGCAATATTTAAGTATATTGCATAAAAATACAAGGAAATTTTTATTTTTTTTGGGGGGGGGGGGATATCCTGTGTGTGTGTGTGTGTGTGTGTTCACTGCTTCAATGATCAGGCTTCTTTTTACACCCAAATGCTTCACACTCTGGCACCTTCAGGGCAGGGTTGTTTACAACAATTGTGCGAAATGATTTTAGATTTGTGTGAAAAGACTTCTGTGCGAAATGACTGGATACCCTCCACGTCGGATTATTTGTTGTTTAGGATTGTCCAACCCGCTGCAACAGCATCACTAATGTATAAGAAGCATACTCCGAATGGTTTGAAACTGAAAGGCTAAGGCTGATTTCTTTCTACCCCACACTGTAGAAATCATACAAAAGACACAAAGGACTTAAAGGTTTAAACAGAAGAGTTATGAGTTTTCTGTTCAGCATTCGAAATTAGTTTAGCTCTGATGGATATTGTACATAAATATCAGTAAGCGAGTGATCAGCTGTTTTGAGATCCGAGTGGCGGTGGATCGGCACGGCGAAACACATGGGCAGCAATCTGGATGCTAATGCAGGGAAAATGATGGTCAGTGGGATGCGACTTTAACATTTGGTCAGAAATTTGATCTGATTTTCTGTCTTCAGTCTTTAGTTTGTGTGTGAACGTAAATAGAGCGATACAGAGAGGAAATCCTGTGCTTTTACACTCTCTCTCACTCTCTCTCACACACACACACACACACACACACACACAAACAAAATAAGCCTTATGACTGAAGCAGTGAACACACACTCTTGCTGCACACAGTGTAGAGGCGGCAGAATTTCAGGACATAATATAATTCTCATTATTCAATAGAGTGACTATAAAGTGCTGTATACAGAGCTTTATTGTATTACCACACACACATGCACTATTGTTCTGTTGAACTGACTTCAGTGGTACCATTTTAAAAAAACACCACTTGCCTTAGCTTATGGGCTGAAAACAAATGTTTAGTTTGGTGAAAATGAGTGTAATGTCCAAATTAAATGCATGGGATCATGAGCAATTTTAAGAGTCTTTAAATCACGTACAAAAATTGTTGATAAAAGAAATAACGTGTCAGTATTCAGTCAGGGGTTTATACATTTGAAACAGCGAAGGTTTAAAATGTACAAAGTCAAATTAAAGGCTGTGTTCATCTGCTTGTGTGTAAATGTCTGACCTTAGATAGCAGACACTTTCCTTAAAGCTGACAGCCTGGCATTTTAGCCATCTGGGGTTATTTCAAGTGAATTAAAGTTTTAAGACTTTTTTTTTCAGTATGCCACATAGCATCGTGCTGTCAGCATCTAGGTGTTCTCTAGGGACCTGGTTTTGTTGACGGCCAGTACTAGAAGTCGACGGGTAATTTTCTGCAACAACAGGCTTCTAAATTCCCATTCAGGGATCCTTCAGAGCGCGTTATGTGCATGCTTGGGACCCAGTCATTATGGGAAACACCTGATGCTGATTTGAGCACAATCAGCACGTGTATGTAAGGACACTTTTCACAGAGACGTTGTGAAGTGTTCTGTCAGGTATCCAGCTGTAGACGGGTCCAAGTGCAGGAAGTGTTTATTAGCATGTGTGATATTTACAAAACCGAAAGCAGAGTCATAAACATGGCTGGAAACAAACGTGACCGCGATAATGATAATACTTCCCAAAGCCTCTATGTCCTTATATGCACGTGCCGATTGCACTTAAATCAGCATCAGGTGTTTCCCATAATGACGGAGTCCCAAGCACAACGCGCTCTGAAGGATCCCTGAATGTAAATGCACTGAGTCTGGGTGAAGTTTAGAGACTCTGCTGTGTTACTCTTCACTTCACTGAATAAGAATTGAGCACCTTGCTCCAGGTCTGAAATTTAGTGGTGTCTTTTTTTTTTTTTGAATTCTTACCTTTGTGGAAATGAAGTGGGCACCATCGGGTTTTTGACCTCTCCATTCGACACGGAGTCCTGCTGAACATCCCCCCCGGTGATGAATTACTTTTAATAAATTTAAAAAATCTGATGTCTTTGTTTCATTCAAAACGATTTGAACATCCAAAAACATAACAAAACCTTCCCATACTGATCAGTAACAACTAACTCAGCTGCATGAAGCACTACAAGTGTGCCCCCTGTCATGGCTGCGTAGTTACCGTTGCTATGGGGGTCAGGTGACTGTGCAAAGCCTCTATTAGAGAAAATCGTGATGAAACAAAAACGAGCAGTGTTAGTTGCACTGGCAGATCAAAATAAACACCAGTGGTTGAGTGGGGACCCCAAACAACCCAATAAATCTGCGTCCCACACGCGTTTCTCTGGTACGGTCCCTTATTTCTGAAGCGGGATGTGATTTGCTGCTCAGAACTGATGGCGCGCTCCCATTGGCCAGCATGCGGCATGGCAACCAACCATAGTCCTTGTTTCATACTCCAGCCAGGTTCAGCTGCCCACCATGTTGTTGCCATGTTGAGGAAACTGCAGAACTTTTCATGCAGCCTCATCTGAGGTGTGTGTGTGGAATCTCTAATGTTTACACACGCCCAGTGTGTACTGTACATGTAAAGGTTAGTTTGTGTGGTTGGGACAGCCATTACCAATTTACCACACCATGCTAATCAGGACTGAGCACTGCAAAATTAGGCACAAAGGCTACAGGTGCTATAAAACGGCATAAAATTAAAGAATTTTCTTGAAGTTATTTGAGTTGACACTTTTTTTTTTTCTTCTTTCAGAAATTCACTACGTAAAACACCTTATTTTAAGAGCTTCTCTCAACTGCTTTTTCATGCCAAGATCGCACCAGAGGGCCCCAGATTTGCTTCAATATTTCAAATTTTCCCGGGGGAGCAGGCGCCCCTGCCGACGCCCTTCTCTCAATTTCTAGATGATACCCTGGTCAACATTGGGACCTGTGTTACATGCGCTTGTGTGACCAGCGTGCATGTTTGTGGTTTTCCTGTGGAGCAGACAGCAAGCATCACATTCTGGATCAAATTCAGGAAATCGGTAATGAAGACCCTTTCAAGTGAAATTTAAATTGCAGCCAAAGCTGCCATCATAGCTGCCGTTATAGAAAATGAACCAATCAGAATCGAGAATTCAACAGCACTCTGGTATCTCCTGGTTTTTCTTTATTTCTCTAATTCCAGAACTCAAGGTTGACGTGTCACTGGGCATTAATCATGTTTGTTGTGTGATCAGTTGTCCAGACTTGCTGTAAAAATGTCAGCAAATCCCAGTGCAGTGTTTTCATGTGTACAGTCCCCTGGAAAAACAGTTTCAGCTTGAAGTTCTGACGAACATTACGGACAACTGCATTGTGCAACTGGACAATACGACGACAGCCAGCTGCCATTCAGTTTGTGATTTTTGCTTTGGCAACTATAGAAAAGTGTGTGTGTGTGTGTGTGTGTGTGTGTGTGTGAGAATAATAGTGTTTTAATACCGACAACAGCTCATCTTTCATGGCATTTTCTTGTAGATCACCACAACAAGCATGTTTTTAGACAATCAGTGCGTTTACATGCACATAGAGAAAATCGAATTTCTGCCGTTGCTCGTCTGAAATCGAAGTTCTAAATGGCATGTAAACACCTTAGCTCGGCTGAAATTGAACCGAACTTGATTTCTCGCAATCGAACTACACGACCTAGATTATGCGATTTCTGCCGAGCTACTTAGTGCATGTAAACCCTATCGAGCTACGTATTTGATCTACCTACTTCAGCACTGCCCCTTCCGGAAGTGACGAGTGACGAGACCACAAGCGGGAAACACAACAGCCTCGGTCGGCATGACACTTCACCTTAGCCGCCCACTTTATTAGGAATACTTCTGTTCGTACATACAAACTACAAACACTCTTCTTAGAGTTTAGAGTTTATTTTATTTTTAAAAGGGACAGTGCACAAATTAAACATTATCCTTGTGGTAAGGACAGATGTCTGTACCAGGTTATAGCAGTACATGCTAATTTCCGCCTGTAGTCCCTTTGTTTATACTCTTGAATAGCTCTTCATGACGACAACCGGAAGTGTACCAACACGATGGGGCGTGTAGCGCCACCTGTGGCTCGGGTGCACAATGCACCTCACTCAATAGCTCGATTTCACAGTATGCATGTAGGATTGGATTTCTCTGGCACCCCTGCTGGGACCCTTTGCTCAATTACCGACAGCAGCTCGATTTGGATGCGCATGTAAACGTACTGAATGATTGCACATCAATATTTGTCACAAAATTAGCAGGAAGATGTTTTCCCAGGTGTAGTTCATCCCGTGTGTGCGCACGTGCATCTTGCAAGTGGGAAATCTATATATTCA
The DNA here is from genome assembly GCF_027579695.1 of Neoarius graeffei. Classification (NCBI taxonomy): domain Eukaryota; kingdom Metazoa; phylum Chordata; class Actinopteri; order Siluriformes; family Ariidae; genus Neoarius; species Neoarius graeffei. The sequence goes on along the minus strand of NC_083579.1, from coordinate 81,137,948 downwards.
GGAAGCGTGCAGTAACTGATCTCCTGTCTAATGAGAGCTGAGAGCAGAACCTGACTCCTCTGGCCTCATGACTTGCCCTAGACTTTTTCACCTTCATGTGATCTCTCTCTCTCTCTCTCTCTCTCTCTCTCAATACTGTATGTAGATGATTCTTGTTCAGTCCCCCCCCCATAAGTTGACGATCTCATTTTCTTCATCACTGCCCCAAAGGTATGGGCTTGGTTTGGTTTGGCTGGTTTTCATAACTGCACGAATGCCTTTATTGTGTGTTGAGTTATTAGATGTGTTATATTAGGCCTCTGCTGCTCTACCATGGTATTAAAAAAAATACATATTTCTGAATGTTTTTGCATATAGTGAACAGAAGAACTATACACAGCACGTTACACCCTGAATGCTGATTGGCTAGAGCCAGTCGCTGATCAGTGAGGGGTCGTACCTGTGCCGTGAGTTCTGATCACTGGTGGTGATGCACACTTTATCTGACGTATCTGATTTTGTGTGTGATTTGCAGGCGTGGATTGATGTCAAGGTTGAGGAGGATCTTCCTCTGGGTTTTGGGGATCTACATTGCTATTCCATTCGTCATCAAAATCTGTCCTTCCATCCAGGCCAAGTTGGTCTTTTTAAATTTTGGTGAGTAATTACATTTATTTCATCGTTCTAAACCAGCAATTAGATGTAGCTAATTTTATAATTAAAGTAGCTTTTTAATAATTGGTACAGTTGAGGTCAGAAGTTTGCGTACACTCTCTCATTCACACTAGACATGAATGTCATGGCAATATTGTACCTTCAGTGATCCCTTTGAATTGTTGTTCTTCTGTGGAAGATTGATTGATTGATTGATTGATTGATTTGATTGTACAGCATACATCTTTTTAAAAAAAATAAGAATTTGGTGTACAAGTTTTAATTTATTTTGGTCTTTCTGAAATCAACACAGGGTTAAACTATACAAACAGCACACCTAATATTTGGTTAAATGTCCCTTAGAAAGTTTCGCCTTGCTTGACCAGATGCTTTTGGAAGCAATCAACAAGCTTCTGGTTGGAGATCTGTCCACTCTTCTTGGCAGAATTGGGAGAGTTAAATAAAATTTGTTGGTTTCCTGGCACAGACTTTGCTTTTAAACACAGTCCATATATTTTCAACAGGGTTGAGGTCAGGACTTTGGGAAGGTTGTTCCAAAAGCTTTATCCATTCACCAACCAGCTTTGATGTGTTTGGGGTCATTGTCCTGTTGGAAAACCCAACTGTGTCCAAGTTTCAACCATCTACCTGATGGGTTGAGGTTACGCTGAAGAATACTGAGGTAGTATTCATTATTAATCAATACAGTGGTGCTTGAAAGTTTGTGAACCCTTTAGAATTTTCTATATTTCTGCATAAATTTGACCTTAAACATCAGATTTTCACGCAAGTCCTAAAAGTACACTGCAGAAAATTACTTCATACTAGTGAAATTATTTTGCTGCATGGACAGATACTTTTACTTGATAAGACATCTTAGAATAAGTTGGTTGCAATCTAGAGCTAGGTTTAATTCTCAGAATCGGTGTTTTGTATTCTTTTAATAGAAAATGCTAGATTGTTTCAACTATTTAAGATATTTTCACTTGCTAATATATCATCATCTTTTGCAGTGTAGATAAAGAGAACCCAGTTAAACAAATGAGACAAAAATATTATACTTGGCCATTTATTTATTGAGGAAAATGATCCAATATTACATATCTGTGAGTGGCAAAAGTATGTGAACCTTTGCTTTCAGTACCTGGTGTGACCCCCCTGTGCAGCAATAACTGCAACTAAACGTTTGCGGTAACTGTTGATCAGTCCTGCACACCGGCTTGGAGGAATTTTAGCCCGTTCCTCCATACAGAACAGCTTCAACTCTGGGGTGTTGGTGGGTTTCCTCACATGAACTGCTCGCTTCAGGTCCTTCCACAACATTTCCATTGGATTAAGGTCAGGATTTTGACTTGGCCATTCCAAAACATTAACTTTTATTCTTCTTTATCCATTCTTTGGTAGAACGACTTGTGTGCTTAGGGTCGTTGTCTTGCTGCATGACCCGCCTTCTCTTGAGATTCAGTTCATGGACAGATGTCCTGACATTTTCCTTTAGAATTCGGTGGTATAATTCAGAATTAATTGTTCCATCAATGATGGCAAGCCGTCCTGGCCCAGATGCAGCAAAACAGGCCCAAACCATGATACTACCACCACCATGTTTCACAGATGGGATAAGGTTCTTATGCTGGAATGCAGTGTTTTCCTTTCTCCAAACATAACGCTTCTCATTTAAACCAAAAAGTTCTATTTTGGTCTCATCCGTCCACAAAACATTTCTCCAATAGCCTTCTGGCTTGTCCACGTGATCTTTAGCAAACTGCAGACGAGTAGCAATGTTATTTTTGGAGAGCAGTGGCTTTCTCCTTGCAACCCTGCCATGCACACCATTGTTGTTCAGTGTTCTCCTGATGGTGGACTCATGAACATTAACATTAGCCAATGTGAGAGAGGCCTTCAGTTGCTTAGAAGTTACCCTGGGGTCCTTTGTGACCTCGCCGACTATTACACGCCTTGCTCTTGGAGTGATCTTTGTTGGTCGACCACTCCTGGGGAGGGTAGCAATGGTCTTGAATTTCCTGCATTTGTACACAATCTGTCTGACTGTGGATTGGTGGAGTCCAAACTCTTTAGAGATGGTTTTGTAACCTTTTCCAGCCTGATGAGCATCAACAACGCTTTTTCTGAGGTCCTCAGAAATCTCCTTTGTTCATGCCGTGATGCACTTCCACAAACATGTGTTGTGAGGATCAGACTTTGATAGATCCCTGTTCTTTAAATAAAACAGGGTGCCCACTCACACCTGATTGTCATCCCATTGATTGAAAACACCTGACTCTAATTTCACCTTCAAATTAACTGCTAATCCTAGAGGTTCACATACTTTTGCCACTCAGATATGTAATATTGGATCATTTTCCTCAATAAATAAATGACCAAGTATAATATTTTTGTCTCATTTGTTTAACTGGGTTTTCTTTATCTACTTTTAGGACTTGTGTGAAAATCTGATGATGTTTTAGGTCATATTTATGCAGAAATATAGAAAATTCTAAAGGGTTCACAAACTTTCAAGCACCACTATAGGTTGTGTACAGAGGAGCTACCAGCTATAGTCAATCATGATCAAGAACAGCAACATAAGAGACCTTGGCCTTGGAAAGTTACGACATTTTTGGAACTTTCAGCACCACTGACTTAATAATCTCAGTGGGTGTGTATATAATTTTGACCCTGTATGTCTAAAAACCCAAAATAAATTAAAATCTGTGGACCAAATTCTTTTATTTCCTTTTGTTTTCTATTGAAGATTTATGTTGTACAATCATTCTGCCACCAAAAAAAGAACAGTTCAGAGAAATCACTGAAAGCCCAACACTGCAGGTCTCTTATTTCAGAAATGGATAAAAAAAAACTAAGCAGAGGTGTCTTTTTTTTTTTTTTTTTTTTTTTTTTTTTAAATAGCTTGTGAAAGCTTGCAAATATTTCCACTTTTTACATATTGTTTAAATAAGAGAAATTTTAGCAGCTTACCAGAAAGAAAGAATTATTAACCTAGTGATTGTTGGAGGCTACAGATTAATGTTGTGTGCTTCTGTGTCTGCTTCAGGAATAATCTGTTATCACAATTTTTTTTTTAAAATAGTGTTATTTTTTTAAAGGTCACCCAGCTCTATGATGACTCTGGGTACGTTTCCAGTCTTAGCTTGTTAGCTTGGCTTCATTTACTTATTTTGTCCAAAGCAGCTTACATTTCAGGGGTAGGTTCAGGAAAATGGGAAGGGGGGGGGCAACCCAGTGAAGTCCGGGGGTCTGCCAGAGGACCCCAGAAGCTCTGCAGTGTTTAAATGCCTAGAGTTGCATTGTGAGCTGTCAGAGACATGATGTAAATGAAATCTCTGAAAGAAAATTACCATATCAAAAACGTTTTAAAAGTAGGAACTTTCAAAACTATTTTATTCGTCACTGTAAATGATATTGTCGGAGTTGCAGGTATATATGTAGAACATAATTACAACTGATATCTGGTCATATTTATGAAAGTTGCATTGTCATATAATGCATTACCACATGACACACTACAGTGTAGAACACTGACCACAAACACCTGTCAAGAAGTTATTACGGTTTTAGTAACTGCAGTCTGAGCTCCTGCCTATAATAACTCTTAGTTCCCAAGACTCGGGGGATTTCAAACAGATTTTCTTCAGAGCCGTTGCAAAAATCAACATCTCGCACATATCGATCCAGTCACGGTCATAAAAACCAAAGTGAGGCTCCGTCCCAAAACTGCACGTGTCCCATGTACATACACAGGGTATAGTGAGTACAGGGAGACCCTGTTAATGAATACGAGCAGGAACCAGACAGCTGGGGGGGGTGCGCATGCACACAGTAAACCTGCTGCATCTTATCATTTTGACTTGTGAACATGCGTGTTAATAATACCACAAACATAAAAGGATGGGACACACCCTTTACATGGAGTCTACAGTGCAATCCAGGAATACAGGATGTTATGTCGATGCACGAAGTTCCCACGCCCTGTTAAAATCCAACAGGACTCGCCCAGCTCACTTTTCACTGCATTCGTGTCATGAGCAAAAAAAAACTAAGTTAGAACCGACTATTAAATATAACTTTATACCATAAACTCTTCAGCTGAATCCCACAAAACCCATTTATTTTAAATTTTTTGAAAAACCTTATTCATTAAAAAAAAAAAAAACAGCGGGTGTATCCCGATATCTGCAACACAATCAAGCCACAATTTCAAGTAGCCATGTACAAAACCTTCTTTTTTTTTTTTTTTCTTTTTTAAAATTTATTTATTTATTTTTGGGATGGGGGGGGGATCCCCTCCCAAAAAAAAAAAAAAATTGCATGCCAGCATTTGAGCTGATGGTTAAGGGCCTTGCTCAAGTACCCAACAAGAGCAGGATTCAAAATTACAACCTTCTGATCAGCAGCCCTTAACCTGGTTGCATTTAAATTCATCTTTCCAAGGATTTCAACTAATTTCTAAACTCTAAAAAGTTGGTGGGCGAGAAGAAGAAACCTTTGTCACATGCACAGTGAGATTCATCCTCTGCATTTAACCCATCTGAAGCAGTGGGCAGCTATACTACAGCGCCTGGGGAGCAGTCAGGGGTTCGGTACCTCGCTCAAGGGTACTTCAACCCAAGGCCGTCCCATGAGGGAACCTGGGGCGTGGCTCTGCTTGATATGTGAGAGAACTCCTTGATGCTACCCCAACCAAGCAGGATTGGCTGTGTGAAATTGCAACTAGATCAGCAGAAAACAGATTTTTCTGTCACGCTGTAAACTATAAGGCTTTATGTTGCAAATCCTTGATGTAGACGTGGAGAAAACATGCAGGGAAAGAACCAGGAACCCTGGAACTGTGAGATGGCAACAGTATCCTCGACACCACCATGCTGCCCCTGTTTATGGTTCTGCTGAATTCATGGGGGGGGGAACTCAAAAATACTGAATTGGGTAAAGCAGACAGTCTTGCTGATGCAGCCTAGGAAGTGAAAGTGTGTGTGTGTGTGTGTGCACGCACATACAGAAAGCCAAGGACATGTGACTTTCTTTCACTTGACTAATTTTGTCAATATGACGCATGCAGTAATGAGGTTGAGATCACGAGGCTTTTAATTATTGCTAAAACCTCAGCAGTCAAAATGTCATTTCTCTTATCTGTTTGAATCAGAGCAAAAATGTAAGCTTTGAGTTAAACCAAAAAAAAAACCCTTGAAAATGAGAAGACTGTGAGAAAGTGGAACTGACGTCCTGTCCTGTTAGATTAAACGGGTTGCTAGTGTGTTTAGCGTTAATCTCTTTCTGTCTTTTTTCAGTGAGAGTGCCGTATTTTATTGATCTTAAGAAGCCGCTTGATCAAGGCCTGAACCACACACACAACTTCTACCTTCAGCCAGAGGAGGGGGTTCATATCGGAGTGTGGTAAGAGCTTCGTCATGCACAAATTGCGTCATTGCATTCGTTCATTTCTTTTATTTTTTATATGTTTCTTCTGAGACCAGTGGTCTGTACAGCTGAACTCAGACTCCTCAAACCCTCGAGATGAGGAAACCCAACAGGAAGAAATAAACACCCTTTAACATGGTGTATACAAAACCTCAGCTTTCTATTCAAATAAAAAGAACACGGATATCCGTGTGCACAATTACACACTTTAATATAAACACATTGTAGCTCCAGTATAACGTTTGTTAAATATCTCGCTAATCACTGTTGTTATGGTAACTTTGGTGGCTACAGTTATTATTGCGTGACCCTACTTTAGACTACGGTCACGATGCTTCGCGAAGGGTTAACAATGAAAATGAAGCGTTTTGTGGCGATGCTTCCCTGAGCTTCAGGAAATATTCCTCAGCCCATGCGCAAGTATTCGCCGCTTAGCTTGTCAACGAAAACATCGCCACCAGATTTCAGTGCATGCGTTGATTTTTATTTTTTTTTTGGTGACGTTTTTGGCCACTCGTGAGGCGGCAACACGCCAAAAAACAACTTGTGAAACGTTCACAGTTCATCATACGATTGGTGGCGATGCAACTGATTTTTCATTGCCAAGTATTTGCAAACCTATCGTGAGCTGTAGTGGGCCCGTAACCTTGTATTGCTTTACTGTACATGATCTTAATGTCACAATGATGCCAATAGCAACGTGTGTGTGTAAGTAGTAAAAACTGCAATGTAATTTTTACACTCTGTTTACACTTGTATGATGAGGAGAACCTGCCAGAAAAGGGGAAAGCAATTGCAAGTTAATTTTCTGATAAAATGATAGTGAGGGTATTTCACAATCACTGGGATGGCACTCTTTTGATGATGTCATGTTGTGGATTTATCAGGAGCTGATGGAAATACAATGATTTGCATCTGGTAACTTTAGGGACGTTTGCTTAAAATTTGTCAAAAATGTAAGAAAATGCATCTCTCTCTCTCTCTCTCTCTCTCTCTCTCTCTCTCTCTCTCTCTCAGGCACACAGTACCAGCCCTGCTGTGGAAGGAGGCGCAGGGAAAAGAAGGAAACTGGTACGAAAGCAAACTCCCGTCCTCTCACCCCGTCATGCTCTATCTGCATGGCAATGCAGGGACCAGGTACACACACACACACACACACACACACACACACACACACACACACACACACACACACACTTGTCGTATTATCCTTGTGAAGACCTTCCACTGATATAACTGTTAATGCAGCTAGTTAATGCCATCGCTGCAGCTAAATCTAACCTGAACCTCTATCAGCAAAAGCACACAACAAAGGAGGGGAAAAAATCCAAGTGTCCATATGAGGTCCATTTCAGATATAATTTCAGATCCTTGTAGGGACCAGGGTTCATATAGTTCACCAAAACTAGCAGTGAAAAATAATTTCATTAAAAGAATTAAAAATAAAAGCGACAGTGTTTTTTAAAAAAAAAAAACTAAATTAAAAACTGCAATGAACAATGCAACAGAAAATAAAAGAAATAGAATTACAGGTAAAATCAACTTCATTTTCGTTTCATTTTCCCTCTCAAGTATACTTTAGCGGACGCGGCCCGAGCACTGTGTGCATGACGACACAAATTTCACATTGACTGACTGCACATGTGCAAAACTGAGTGCACAGTAATATGTTGATCCAGGTGTGTGTGTGTGTTTTCACTTGCGCACTGATGCATCTGCAGAATCGCACTTCACACTCTAAAATCTCAGTTCTATTTAATTTCTCCTGATCGCCAGAGGCGGTGCTTAAAGCACCTAGATGTTCATCACATGCAGTTCGAGTGTATATACCAACAGAGTTGCTTGCGACAGGGGTGACGTATGCCGCTGCACTGGTACTTAAGGTGCGTTCACCCTGGAAGCGTTCTCTTGCATCTTCTCGTGCAGAGCAGGTTATTTCGAGTAATATTATTTTGCTAAGAGCAATTGCATTGGAGTCTTGCAAACCCTTAACGGGGTGGAGCTGCGGTTTTTTTTTTTCGCCCTCTTAAGACTGCGATTTGCCATTTGGATTAAGTGATTTTGTCTCAAAGCTTTGAGGTAAGTAAAACATTTTCAGACTAAGCCGTTTATGAGTGAATTTGCTCTGGCTTCGGCAGCTAGCAACTTCTGATTATAAGTGTCAGTTTCACTGCGATCGTATGGGTGTTTTCTCACCTTGTAGTGATCTAACAAGTATCGTTTTGTTGCAAGGGTGTTACTTATTCGGGTTTTTGTGCGCTTGTGATTCGCGCTGTAGCGTTTTTTTTGTTTGTTTCAGCCTTGATTGTTGATTACCTGAACACAGTTGGGTGTGTGTTTGCTCCTGACTCCGCCACGAATATTTCGTGTTTACTTGGCTCTGAATTTTTTTTTAAAATTGAATTGATTTATCTCATCTCATCTCATTATCTCTAGCCGCTTTATCCTTCTACAGGGTCGCAGGCAAGCTGGAGCCTATCCCAGCTGACCACGGGCGAAAGGCGGGGTACACCCTGGACAAGTCGCCAGGTCATCACAGGGCTGACACACAGACACAGACAACCATTCACACTCACATTCACACCTACGCTCAATTTAGAGTCACCAGTTAACCTAACCTGCATGTCTTTGGACTGTGGGGGAAACCGGAGCACCCGGAGGAAACCCATGCGGACACGGGGAGAACATGCAAACTCCGCACAGAAAGGCCCTCGCCGGCCACGGGGCTCGAACCCGGACCTTCTTGCTGTGAGGCGACAGCGCTAACCACTACACCACCGTGCCGCCCTGAATTGATTTATTTCACAATAAAAAACATGTACATAATATAAATATTGCGGAGGATAACACAAAGTAAAAATACTTATTTCCATTGTGGTCCTTGAAATTGTATTGGCACTGCTTGTTTACCGTCACATACTTAGGCAAGTAGAATAGACGGCGGCCATGTTTATGGTTTGTGCTGATTGTCAAGCCCCTCTTGAGCCAGAGGATGGTCATGATCGATGCCCGAGCTGCCTCGGCATCGATCATCTACGACAGGGATTAACTGAATAGGCATGTATGAACTGCAGTTGCCTCAGTTTAGCCGCACGCACTGCTAGGCTTGCTCAGCTGGAAAGCAGTTTGGGCTCTCGACTGCCCCCAGCACTGAGCGACTACGCTCCGTCTCCTAAGTCTAGGAAGCGCCCTAAGCAGCCGTCACATGAGGCTCCCTGTAGGCCCAAACACCAGAAGGTGGACCCTTTGGCGCAACGAGTGGACACCTTGGCTTCAGAGGTTGCGGAGATTAAGGCTTTACTCTAGAACCTACAACCACCTGAGACACGGCCTGCTGATGCGCTCGCCGCTGCAGCTTCATTTACTCCTCCTGAGCCACAGCCTCCGGTGCTGTCCCCGACCACGGAGCTTCAAGAGGAGGACGTGCTTTCCACTATGGCATCTGACAGCCTAGATGCGGAAGAATGGGAGGACGGACAGGGAGACAGGTCCCACGGCTCTGGGGGCGACTCCATAGAGACTGGCCGCAGTTCACTGAGGGGCTCAGTAGATAGCCGAACATCAGTGGTCAAGCCCGCGGTAAAAATGGTGCTAGCCCACCTGGGGTTGGACACAGCGCCATCTGAAGTACAGATGCAGAGTGCCTTTTTTAAACAGCCCCCCCCCCCCCCCCCCCCCCCTGCTGTTTTCACTGTTCCACCTTCAGCACCCTTTATTGAGGAGCTGCAGAGATGCTGGGCGGACCCCAGGCGCTTCTCCCACCTTCCTAGCGACTGCCGGGCGCTGGCTAGCATGCAGGACGCATCCAGTCATGGCCTGGTCAGCATGCCAACGATCGAACCGGCCCTTGCTGCCTTGATCCTTTCACCGGACGAGGCGTTGAGACCCAACGCTCGCTGTCCACGGCCACAGTGTCGTTTGACCGATGACTTCATCGGGAAGAGCTATGATGCTGCAGCACGGGCTGCACGCATAGGCAATTCATTATCTCACCTGATCCTGGCCCAGTCTCAGGCCCTTCAGTCTTCTGGAGCAGACCCATCACTGCAAAACCTAAGTGAGGCCTCGCTGCAGGCATTTGCCTTCATGTCCAGGGAGCTGGGCAGACTAATGTCATCTGTAACTCTCGCCAGGCGTCAGGTATGGTTGGCTCAGTCACCACTCTCGGAGCCCTGCAGGAGGGCCCTCCGCACTCTCCCAGTGATTCCGGGACAGCTCTTTGGTGCTGCCACACAGCAGGCTTTGGAGTGCACCCTTCAGGTGACCCAAGCCAGGCAGCAGTTTGCCAGCCTGAGGCGTGTGTCCACGCGGGCGCAAAGACCACCTTCGACGCCTGCCACTGTTCCACCAATTCCGCGACCCCTTGTACAGACACGGGCACCCTTGCCGGATACATTCCACCAGCCAGCTGCTAACTGCCCCTTTCGCCAGGCACGTCGGGGTACAATTCCCACTCCCCCCCCCCCCCCCCCCCCCCCCCCCAGGGGCCGTAGGGGGCGTGGAGGCAGACATTGACTACTCCACTCCGGCGGCCGGACACTTCACCAGTCAACAACTCGCCTACTGGGAAGTGGTAACATCGGACCCCTGGGTTATATCCACCCTCTCTCAGGGGTACAGCATTCAATTCAGATGCCGACCACCGAGATTTCAAGGGGTCAAAATGACCATAGTAAAAGACCAGGCCAAAGCTCTGGCACTACGCCAGGAGGTCTTGACCCTCCTGGAAAAGGGTGCCATCGAGCCATTAGATCCACCTTCACAAAACAGTGGGTTTTATTCCACCTATTTCATCATCCCAAAAAAAGGGGGTGGGCTTCGCCCCATAGTGGATCTGAGACATTTGAACGACCATCTCAAGGTCTTCAAATTCCGTATGCTGCGCACATCCGATGTCTTAAACAACATCAGACGGGACGATTGGTTCACAGCCATCGATCTGAAGGATGCATACTTCCACGTTCCCATCGCTCCTCATCACAGGCAGTTCCTCCGCTTCGCCTTCGAAGGGAGGGCTTACCAGTTCCGAGTATTACCATTCGGAATTTCCCTAGCACCCAGAATCTTTACGAGATTCGTTGCGGCAGCACTGTCCCTACTTCAGAGCAGGGGAATGCATATCCTCACCTACCTGGACGACTGGTTGATTTGTTCTCCGTCGAGGGTAGACACGCTCAGCCGTGCTGGTTTCTCACATCACCAAACTTGGGCTCAGGGTGAACCACGCCAAGAGCTCCCTCACACCCAGCCAGAAGACTGTATTTCTTGGCCTTCAGCTGGATTCTCAGCTGTTGAGGGCAACCCCATCTCAGCAACGGGTGAGCGATATTGTCCGACTGTTACATCGCTTCAGGAAGTGATGAACCCTGACCTTCAGGTCTTTCCAGACACTACTAGGTATGCTCACCGCAGCCTCGTTGGTAGTTCCGTTGGGCCTCCTCACACTCAGGCCTCTACAAATCTGGATGAACAGCCTTGGTTTACATCCACAACATCACAGGCACAGGTCAGTCAGAATCACGGCCAGTTGCTCCTCATGTCTACGCCCATGGAGAGAGTGCTCTTTTCTAACGCGGGGGGTCCCCATGGGGTCCATACCCTCTCGCAGAGAAGTAGTCACCACTGATGCATCACTGATCGGCTGGGGTGCAGTGAGGCAGTGCAGGACTGCCTGGGGCGTATGGGCCCCACAACAGCGGGGACAACACATCAATGTGTTAGAGCTGCGGGCCGTCTTCCTTGCCCTGAAACATTTCCTTCCGGTTTTAGCGGGTCGGCATGTCCTTATAAGGACCGACAATACATCTGTGGTCTATCATATAAACCACCAGGGCGGCACCAGGTCACTACCTTCCCTGAAGCTCACTCGGCACCTGCTGACATGGGCTTACCCTCGTCTGGTGAGCCTGAGGGCAATGCATTTACCAGGAGTGAGGAACACTGCTGCGGATCTTCTGTCACGACAGAACCCTGACCCGGGGGAGTGGAAGCTGCACCCGGAAGTGGTGCAGAGCATTTGGCTGCGATACGGCAGGGCAGAGGTGGACCTTTTCGCCTCCCAGGCCACGACACATTGTCCCCTGTGGTTTGCACTGAAAGAAACATCAAGCCCCTTGGGCCAAGACTTACTGGCACACAAGTGGCCACAGCAGCTCCTGTATGCTTTCCCACCACTCCCGCTAATTCTGCCCACTCTCAAGAGGATCCTCAAGGAGGGTCACAGGGTGCTGTTGATAGCCCCCAATTGGCCGGGGAGAGTCTGGTTCCCTATCCTGTATGGGTTGCTGCACAAGGAGCCTTGGTGTCTCCCTGCACGGATGGACCTCCTCTCACAGATGGGGGGTCAAATTTGGCATCCGAACCCAGCACGGTTGCAGCTGTGGGTGTGGCCTCTGAAGGGCCCGACCCACTGCTAGCAGAATGTGAGTCAACCATTGTGCGGACCATCCAGTGCTCCCGCGCACCTTCCACCAATGCGCTCTATGCCAATAGGTGGAAGCTCTTTGTGAGTTGGTGCCAAGCACGCCATCAGGAACCGGCATGTTGCCCGATTACCAGTGATTCTCAGCTTTTTACAGTCTCGTCTGGACGAGGGCCTTGCACCCTCCACCATCAAGAGAGCGGGTGAACTACACACCCTGTCTATCGGCTGGGAGTGCTTACGATGGAGCCCCGATGGCACGGGTGTAACATTGTGGCCTAATCCTTCGTTTCTGCCCAAGAACTTCTCCTCTTCGTACACTAATCAGCCCCTCAGCCTGGAAGCCTTCAGACCACCACCTGAGGAGAATGAGCAGGGCCAAGATCACATCCTTTTTTGCCCAGTTCGAGCACTGAGGACATACATTGAAGCGACTGCTGCATTCCGACAGTCGGATGCACTGTTTGTGTGTCACACTGGACATAGGCGCGGCCACACGTTGTCCAAACAGAGAATAGCGAACTGGATCATGGAGGTCATTAGCCATGCCTACACTAGCAGCAGCCTCCCGGTCCCTCCCCACATCCGAGGCCACTCCACTCAGAGTGTGACTGCATCATGGGCGGCTCTACGTGGAGTTCCACTCTCTGATATCTGCGCCGCTGCCTTATGGGTCTCAACTTGCATGTTTGCAAGGTTTTATAGGGTTAATGTGGCCATGCACAATCCACTGGCCACAGCCACCCTTTTCAGCCGTTCGTAGGGTAAGTAGGTCTTCCTCGTGACCCTGTTGGTATTAGTCATCCAGGTGCTTTAAGCACGGCCTCTGGCGGTCAGGAGAAATGAAATAGAACGATGGTTACGTATGTAACCGCGGTTCTATGAATTTCGGATGACCGCCAGAGCTTGGCCGTCACTCGGAAGGCTGACGAGAAGACTGCCAAGAGAACGCTTCCGGGGTGAACGCACCTTAAGTACCGGTGCAGCGGCATACGTCACCCCTGTCGCAAGCGACTTTGTTGGTATATACACTCGAACTGCATGCGCATGTGATGAACATCCAGGTGCTTTAAGCACCGCCTCTGGCGGTCATCCGAAATTCATAGAACCGCGGTTACATACGTAACCATCGTTTTAAACCATGACACACACTCTTAATCTCCCCAGCACCAGCTGTAGATCATGTTAAAAAAGATTTTAGAGCACAAAGGTGTCATGTCACGCTGCGAGTTGAGCCATTTTAAACTGCGATTTTAGAGAGCGCAGCCACACACCACTTTGCCACACCCTTTCTGTAGATCACGTGAAACGATTCTGCAGCGCGAGGTCTCATGTCTGATCCAGTTTCTGTCGGTGAGCCTCTGTTCCAGCTGATCAAGCACACTCTGCGTTTTCTGTGTGGAAATGCAGTTGAGTTCCAGCTTGTGCTCTCTTTTCAGCATCATATATATTTATATGTGACACAATGAGGCATACTTATTTAAAAACTGATAAATTTGGTAAAGATGCTCCTAAAACTAGCAAAACTATGATGTAAACACAGAATATAAACAGCCGAGTTGCTTCAAGCGACCGCTACCTGACATCATCGCACACGTCACCACCGCAGGAAACCCGTCTGGTATTTTAAATAAATAAAAATGCATTTTTCTCGACAACTGTTTGGTCTCTGAAAATGACAGGGTTTATTTGTTTGTTTGTTTTTCTTAAATCTACGACTAATTTTACATAAAATAAGTTTGAAAATCAGTCTGCTGGAGGATCCCTTTAAATTAAAGCAATGCTTGATGACATTTAGAAATATAAAGTTTTTATTCGTAAGGAACAAGGGAGAATTTCTTAAATGTTGTCTAAAATCATGCAAGAAACATTCTCGCCTCACATCAACACTCCTGCTGGACACGTTCAGGGTGATCATAAACCCTCAGTCACATGTTTTCGTTATCACTAAGCAGTTTCTCAGTGTTGAAACACCTACTGTCATCAATATAGTCAAGCGATGTAAGGAACAGTGAAACCGTACACAGCTTGTCCTGTCTAGTTATTATGGGATATCTATTGCCGCTTTTCCACTACAAACGCGGCTGAGCCGTGCCGTGCCGAGTCGAGCTGAGTCGAGCTGAGTGGGGCTGTTGGAGTTGCATTTCGACTACAACCGCGCTGAACCGTGCTGGCTGGAAGTGGGTGGACACATTGGGTGGAGTTAGCGAAAGTGGGTGGACGTCACGTGATGTCGTTAAGCAGCGCAAACAGTGACATCAGTGACGGTGGCGGAACAAGTCAGAGCCGGGCCGGGGGCGGGGCAAATGACCGGGCCCTTTATTAAAGCTTATCATAACATCATTTTAGGCTACAAAATGTCCGCAACTGCGGTGTTTACCAATTTCAACACTACTGGGTGCAACTATGTTATTTAGTACATCAAGTCCTTCAAACGAACATGTAACTCAGAAACAAAAAACATTAGGATACTGTACATGGCTCATAATAAAACATCAATAGCCTATACTGCGCACATTATTTGAAGGGCATACGAATGAGCGCTCAGAGGTTGCAACGCTGACAGGAAGAGTCAGAAATAAAAGGAGGGCGGTGCAAACCTCACTGAATGCACTGTGTTTACCAATTTCAACACTACGGGGTGCAACTATGTTATTTTGTACATTAAGTCCTTCAAACGAACATGTAACTCAGAAACAAAAAAACATTAGGCGACATACTGTACATGGCTCATAATAAAACATCAATAGCCTACTGCGCGCATTATTTGAAGGGCATACGACGAGCCTTGCGCTCCGCGAACTCGTCCACGATGCTCTGTATGTCACTGATTCAGTGATCTTTTAAGCGGTAGTCTCACGACCCGGATAGTAAACAATAAACATGGAGGACATGGAGTCGTTAGTGTTGCTGGTCTTGGTGCTGTGGCTTGTTGTCACCGACAACGCCATCAGATACTGGCAAGAGCGTATAGATGAGGCGAGGCGCATAAGGCTTCAGAAATTCTCGTAATTCGTAATTATTCTCCTTCCGGGTTTGCGGTGTTTACAGATCCCAGCGCGCTCGCGGGGCATGTGTGGGCGTGTGAGGACACTCCTCCTCACCAATCAGTGCACAGGGGAGTGTCTGCTCACGCCCCCAACCTCACTCGGCACGGCTTGGCTCGCTTCAGCCCCACTCCAAAACGGTGCGAGTTTTAGGGGCTAAGCAGGGCTGAAACGAGCTGAGTCGTGCTGGTTTTTGGTAGTCGAAACGCGAGCCGTGTCGGGCTGAAGCGAGCTGAAGTGAGCTGAAAAAGGGTAGTGGAAAAGGGCCATATGGCTGTGCAATACCTGAAAAACTAAACTAACACTAGTCAGTTCCTTGAAATAAAAATAAAACTACTTACACACTTGTAAAACTAAACTGAACGACTAAATAAAAACTAATGAAAAATTCAAACTGATAATAACGGTGGTGAGGATATTTCATCCTGACCAATACAAACCTAACAGTATGTCGGGTGTGTGTGGTGATGTCTCACTTGGTTGTGGGTGTGTTTCAGGGGAGGAGACCACAGAGTGCAGCTCTATAAGGTAAAATACCTGACACACACACACACACACACCCCAGCACTGTGAACACACTGGTGTGCGTGTTCAGGAAACTTGATTGTAGCAGTTTGAGCTCCAGAAACTTTCACGCGTGTTTTTATGGTTGAATCTTTATAAGGGATTTGTTTGAGTCTGAATAAATGCTCAGTGTGGTGGGTTTGTTGCTGATTTTCTGCTGAAATTATTGAAAAAGAAACTTATTTATTGGAAAATAAAATACAAGGCAGAAAAAAGGGTTCTGTGTTGTATTTGCATATTTTATCTGGATTTCTGATGACATTTTACAGCGTAGGATTTTCCAAACATGGGCTGGGTGACTTTAAGGCTCACAAATATATTTCAATTTAAATTCTCTATAAATTATTTGTGAAACATCTTAATACTGAAAACTCTCTCTCTCTGTCACTCTCTGTCTGTCTGTCACTCTCACTCGTGTGTGTGTGTGTGTGTGTGTGTGTGGTCTTTCAGATCCTTAGTTCATTAGGCTACCATGTAGTCACATTTGATTATCGAGGTAAGTCATTTTGTTTTTCTGCTTTTCTTTAAAGCCTTGTCTAAAGTTTGCGTGTTGGTGAAATAACGATTATAGTGATGGAGCAAAAGAACTTGTACAGAGACCTTGCTTAGGAGTTCCTTATTATGCAGTTACATTTTTTAGTGTGTGTGTGTCTAACAGGATGGGGGGATTCAGAGGGCAGTCCTTCTGAGAGAGGGATGACCCAGGATGCTCTCTTCCTCTACCAGTGGCTGAAACAGAGGATCGGTAACAAGTCGCTCTACATCTGGGGCCACTCTCTGGGGACCGGGTGAGTCTCGCTCTACTTTTAAAGAATCCTGGAAGATTCCAGGAGTTTTCTACAGTCATGGCTGCATCCATACCCTAATTTACATTTACACCATTTAGAAAATGCCTTTATCCAGACTTTGTAGTCTCAAAGTTTATTCCACCACCTGAGTGGCACAGGACAGAAATCAGACATTGAAGGGTTTTATTTTTGCTCTGCTCCTGGAGATTGTGTTCAGGTTTTAGATTTCCCAGAATGTCCGATGTACCTGAAATGATGCGCTACGCCAGTGTTCCCTAAAATAAGTGGGTTACTGGGTTTAGACGGAAACATAAGAAAAAGAAAGAAAGGTGAGAGTGAGCTTGTGACTGGTGTGTGTTCATTTCTGTTTTTCCAGAGTGGCCACTAACTTAGCCAGGCGTCTGTGTGACAGAGGTGAGTGTGTGCAGATGTGGTGAAACTGACTGTAACTCTAAGTCTAAAGGCTGTTTGACTGCATGGTGAACGGTGGATTATTTTGTGAATTATTGTTGATTCTTCAAGACGCAGACATGTAATGGATATTCTGATTATACTAATTTAGCTGAGAGATGATGAAAGTTTGGGGGAGTGTAATGTTTGTATTGGTATTGAGCAGGTCAGAGTTCCATAAATTTGTGAGAAGGAAACTTACCTTTTATGTAAAAATACCAATTGTAAGATGAATTATGGATGTCAACCTCTAATTTTATACGTCTTTTATACAAGTCCTACAGTTTTACAACCCCAATTCCAAAAACGTTGGGACGCTGTGCGCTGTGTAGACTGTAAATAAAAACAGAATGTGATAATTTTGCAAATCATAGAAACCCTATACTTCATTGAAAATGGTACAAAGACAACATATCAAATGTTGAAACAGATTTTATTTCAGCAGTTGCTCAACAGTTCGGGGTCTCCTTTGTCGTATTTTGCGCTTCATAATGTACCAAACGTTTTAAATGGGAGACAGGTCTGGACTGCAGCAGGCCAGTTTAGCACCTGGACTCTTTTACTACAGAGCCATGCAGTTGTAATATGTGCAGAAAGCGGTTTGGCGTTGTCTTGCTGAAAGAAGGAAGGCCTTCCCTGAAAAAGATTTAGTCTGGATGGCAGCATTTTGCTCTGAAATGTGTTTATATCATTCAGCATTAATGATGCCTTCCCAGATGTACAAGCTACCCATGTCATGTGCACTAACGCCCCCTCATACCATCACAGATGCTGCTTTTGAGCTGTGCACTGATAACAAGCCGGATGGTCCCTCTCCTCTTTAGCCTGAAGGACGTGGGGTCCATGGTTTCTAAAAAGAATTTCTACTTTTGATTCGTCAGACCTCGGGACAGTTTTCCACTTCGCCTCAGTCCATCGTAAAAGAGCTCGGGCCCAGAGAAGGGGGCGGTGTTTCTGGATATTGTTAATATCTGGTTTTAACTTGCATTTGTGGATGCAGTAATGAAGGGTTTTCACAGACGAGGGTTTTCTGAAGTGTTCCTGAGCCCATACAGTGATTTCCACTACAGACACGTGTCTGCTTTTAATGCAGTGTCTCCTGAGGGCCTGAAGATCACAGGCATCCAGTGTCAGTTTTCAGCCTTGTCTCTCGCATACAGAGATTTCTCCAGATTCTCTGAATCTTTTAATGATATTATGGACCATAGATGATGTGATCCACAAATTCTGTGCAGTTTTACATTGAGGAACGTTATTCTTAAATTGTTGCACTGTTTGCCCACGCAGTCTTTCACAGAGCGGTGAACCCCGCCCCATCTTTACTTCTGAGAGACTCCGCCTCATGGGATGCTTTTTTTTTTTAATTTTTTTAAAAATACACAATCATCTTACTGACCTGTTGACAATTAAACAAATTAGTTTTGGGGTTTTTTTAGCATTGCACAACTTTATCTTTTGTTGCCCCTGTACCAACTTTTCTGATGCATGTTGCTGACATCAAATTCAAAATGAGCAAATATTTTTCAAAAAACAATACAGTTTGAAAGTGAGAAATTGTAATGTCTTTGTACGATTTTCAATGAAATATAGGGTTTCCATGATTTGCAAATCTTCACATTCTGTTTTTTGTTTGTTTTACACAGCGTCCCAACTTTCTTGGAATTGGGGTTGTTGATTACATTATGAAACTGCGGATTTACTAATTTCTATACACTCATTGCAGTGTGTGTGTGTTGGGGGGGGGGTTATTCCTGGTGTGGAAGACTAATGGTTTCTTTCTGAATCTGTGCTCACCCACTGTGTTTTACAGGAACACCACCTGACGCCGTTATCCTGGAGTCACCTTTTACCAACATCAGGGAGGAGGCCAAGAGCCACCCCTTCTCCATGGTGAGCCCATTGCTTACATTGTGTGCAAGAGACAGTCCTGTATAAATACTCTAAGGCCATCTACTCATTTTTGAATTTAAAATCCACATTTGACCGACCCCATGGCCTACATCAACAAGCATTATCTAGAAAACCATGCATCAGCAAAAACCTGTCATGTGACAGGAAAAAAAAAGTCAGTAGTCTTGTGTGATTTTTGTTCTGCTTAACTGTGTAATCATAGTGCTGGAGTAAATCCCTGAAGAAATGTAAAATTTATCTGAAATAATAATTTATTATTATTATTAGCAGTTGAAGGCAAGGTGAATCAGTGACTAATTACTGAGACAAAGTGGAGGTTATTATTCACCAATATTCACTGAGCCTGAGGTGGATAATTGTTTTATCCATCCATCCATTATCTCTAGCCGCTTTATCCTGTTCTACAGGGTCGCAGGCGAGCTGGAGCCTATCCCAGCTGACTACGGGCGAAAGGCGGGGTTCACCCTGGACAAGTCGCCAGGTCATCACAGGGCTGACACATAGACACAGACAACCATTCACACTCACATTCACACCTACGCTCAATTTAGAGTCACCAGTTAACCTAACCTGCATGTCTTTGGACTGTGGGGGAAACCGGAGCACCCGGAGGAAACCCACGCGGACACGGGGAGAACATGCAAACTCCACACAGAAAGACCCTCGCCGGCCACGGGGCTCGAACCCAGACCTTCTTGCTGTGAGGCGACAGCGCTAACCACTACACCACCGTGCTGCCACATAATGGTTTTAGTATTTTTATTTAGTATAGTACAAAGATGATTATTTTTTTTAATTGTATTTTAAAAAATCGCTTTTCAAATGTCAAAAGCAGCATGTAAGTGTAATAACTTTGCGGCGCAGACTTGTCACTGATCGACACCGAGTCACATAAAATACTTTGTTTTGAAACCGATAAAATAAATCCCAACCCCGCCTTCCCTTTGAATAGTTTTAGACCAAACTTCGGAGCGTCTTCAGTGCTTTTAGGAACGGCATTTTCTTTCATCTGTAATTCTTCCTCACTTACGGTGACGAAGCGATTGGACGCCGTTTTGCTGAGTCGCTCGAGGTGATTATCAAGAAATAATCCAAATTTCTCAACCAATCAGTGCGCACGATTTCCTATAATCACCTGCGTATTTATACTAATATATGAGAGAAGGGATTGTAATTGGCTTTTCATGTATAATGTTGTAGGTTTACAGGTACCTGCCAGGCTTCGACTGGTTCTTTTTGGACTCCATCACTGCCAATGACATCCGATTTCCCAGCGATGAGAAGTAAGTGTTTGTGTACGTGTCCATTTGTCGTCTCACTCTCCCATTCTTTCTTCTATCTTGTTAACAGGTCATTATCATCACCACTCTACTGGCCTCGTAGACTTTCGTAGCTTGTAACTCTTAGAGTTTATCACATGTGATCATGTTACTTCTCCAAAAACATCCCCTGCACCACACAGAGACTTTACATTGCTTTATATATAAAATATATAATAAACACACACAGTACTGTGCAGAAGCTTTAGGCAATATATATATATATATATATATATATATATATATATATATATATATATATATATAATATAAATTTTTTTTTTCTCCATACAAACTGTTATAGATTTCTATTTTATGACTTCTACATTATTGAGTCAGTACAAAAACATTTTAGAAGCAGCAGCAGCCTTTATTTGTCACATGTACGCTCGAGCACAGATTTAAGCACGCAGTGAAATTTAACCTCTGCATTTAACCCATCTGAAGCAGTGAACACATATACACGTGAGTAATGAGCTACATCATTTACATACTGAACAGGGCAGTTAGCCCTCCCCCAGAGAGTTGTAAATGAAGTGAAGGACGGCCCCATGAGGACAGTTGAGGGTTATTGAGGTATTTCACCTGACGTCACAGGGTCACGTGACGCCCCGGTGTCCACCATTTTGGACGGCAAGCTAGTTAATGTCAACAACAGTAGCTAGTATGTTACTGTAGCAATATTTACGTTCAGTCATTTGGATGACTGTTAAAACCTTTCAGTCTCAAGTTTTTCCTTTACTGGATTTACTAGTTTACTGAGCGAGCGCGCGATGGCTCCCGGCTCGGCCGGAGAGCGCGCGATGGCTCCCGGCTCGGCCGGAGAGCGCGCGATGGCTCCCGGCTCGGCCGGAGAGCGCGCGATGGCTCCCGGCTCGGCCGGAGAGCGCGCGATGGCTCCCGGCTCGGCCGGAGAGCGCGCGATGGCTCCCGGCTCGGCCGGAGAGCGCGCGATGGCTCCCGGCTCGGCCGGAGAGCGCGCGATGGCTCCCGGCTCGGCCGGAGAGCGCGCGATGGCTCCCGGCTCGGCCGGAGAGCGCGCGATGGCTCCCGGCTCGGCCGGAGAGCGCGCGATGGCTCCCGGCTCGGCCGGAGAGCGCGCGATGGCTCCCGGCTCGGCCGGAGAGCGCGCGATGGCTCCCGGCTCGGCCGGAGAGCGCGCGATGGCTCCCGGCTCGGCCGGAGAGCGCGCGATGGCTCCCGGCTCGGCCGCCGAGCGCGCGATGGCTCCCGGCTCGGCCGCCGAGCGCGCGATGGCTCCCGGCTCGGCCGCCGAGCGCGCGATGGCTCCCGGCTCGGCCGCCGAGCGCGCGATGGCTCCCGGCTCGGCCGGAGAGGGCGCGATGGCTCCCGGCTCGGCCGGAGAGGGCGCGATGGCTCCCGGCTCGGCCGCCGAGCGCGCGATGGCTCCCGGCTCGGCTGGAGAGCGCGCTAGCTCAGTAAACTAGTAAATCCAGTAAAGGAAAAACTTGAGACTGAAAGGTTTTAACAGTCATCCAAATGACTGAACATAAACATTGCTACAGTAACATACTAGCTGCTATGTTGTTGACATTAGCTAGTGCTAACAGCTAGCTGCTAGTACACTGCTACAACACAGACACCGACCCTAATAATACAGTTCTTAGTCATTGCCTGGTCACAGCAAATTTATAACAGGCCATGTCTCAACAGACTAAGAAGTTATTTCAATGCCATTTAATAACATTTTGTTTATCCTGAGGACCGAAAGTAAATGAAAATGTGAACAAACCTTAGCTGTAATCAGATGGCGACCACCGGCTCCAGGGACGACCCGCTGATGTAGGCATGTTACCCAGCCTGACACAAAATATTTGTAGGCATCCAAACTCTTATACGCTTTCAGATCAATACCTGTGTATGGCGATGGGTTTTTAACGACATAGGTGTACAGATCATGTGGGCCGAAGTCAGGTAAAGACGAGGGCTTCGTGTACTTCCGTACGTCAGTGAACAATCCTGGTGGAAGCAGGTAAACGTCGTTCTCTAAGCCTGCTAACCTCAATTTTTGCAAATACCTCTCCCTCTGCTCGCCCTGTAAATGCCCTACGTCGCTGGATAGTGAACGTGTTTTCTGCATCTCGCTCCTTTTTCTTTTATGTTTTTCGTTTGTCGCCTTCCTCGCATTCAAACTGATTCGAGCCGTGCCGTCCAAAATGGCAGCATCACGTGACTTGGTCACGTGAGTGAAATACCTCAATACCTGTTAAAACTGTTAATGTTATAGTCAGGCTGTCTGTTGTTGCCCAAATGAGGATGGGTTCCCTTTTGAGTCTGGTTCCTCTCGAGGTTTCTTCCTCATGTCGTCTGAGGGAGTTTTTCCTTGCCACCGTCGCCACAGGCTTCATCATTGGGGATAGATTAGGGATAAAATTAGCTCATGTTTTAAGTCGTTCAAATTCTGTAAAGCTGCTTTGCGACAATGTTTATTGTTAAAAGCGCTGTACAAATAAACTTGATTTGATTTGATTAAATATTTGTCAAATACTAACTGAACAGTTTTTGCTATAAAACGGTGGGAATATTGAAAGTTTGAAATCCACTGCATTCGATAACAGAACAGCTTTATGTAGCTCATGTTTTTGCGCAGGTTGCTGTTTATTAATATAACTGTAGCTGAATAATGCTGGCTCTTGCATCACTGACCAGTGTTTATTTATAGACTGTGTAATGGTCTGCATTAAGGGCAGGCGAGCTGACTCACACTGAACACACACACCTGCAAAACACAGCCTTTGCAAAGGCATTGCAGCAGACATCTGAGCGTTTTGTTGCCATGCAACAGTGTGGTGGGATGTACGGTTTTTGTCCTTATCCCCCTGTAGAACGAGTCTCTCACCGCTCTGATATTCAGTCCTCACATTTTGTTAAGCTTGCAAAAACGCAATAATTTTTACTGGTAAAAATATGAAACTCGTCAGTTTTTCACGTATTATTAGACTATTTAAAATGACATGCCTAATATCTTTCTAGTCTCTACGCGACAGACCGTCAGCATCACCTCTGGCACATATTTACACATGTAGTGGAACACACTAAATATTGAGCATAAATATCCCTGTGATAATGGACTGTGAAGAAGGATAAAATAATACCAAAAACTATTTTATTTTTTACCAAGAGGTGCCATCAGTTAAAGTTCTTAACCTTGCGTGTAAAAACTTGCAGCTTCACTTGTAGTTGGCTAACAGTGATGACAACCGTGTCGTGACCTCTGACCTGCTTTTAAAATGGCCCGAGTCATTTCCTTCGGAAGAGTGTGAACAGTGCGTGGCCCGTTCTGTTCAATAAGCACCTTTATACTGATTTTGTCTCTCAGGAACTCTGTACCTGATGTATTTATTTTACTGTCTTCTACCCCTTGTAGTGTGAATCATATCTCCTGCCCAGTCCTGATCCTCCATGCTGAAGACGATCCTGTCGTCCCTTTCCACTTGGGGAAGAAAGTAAGACAGACACACACACACACACACACACACACACATACGATCCAGTTTATCAGTGTCCTGAATAACAGGGCTGGGCTTTTTCTTATCTTATAAGGTCGTAAGGTCGGGTTGTTGCAATTCCCCTCCAAAAGTGTGTTTTCTCTCTCTCAGTAGTCCATATCTAACTTCAGTTAACTGTGCTTTGTTTACTGCTCTGTTGGGTCACTTCCTGCTGCATGTTTCCTCCCCTAAGAACTCTTTTTTTTTTTTTTCCCCCTCTTTTCCTGTCCTTCAGCTGTACAATATCGCTGCTCAGTCCAAGAGCCTGAATGGACACAAGGTGCAGTTTATTCCGTTTCCCAGCACTCAGGGCTACAGGCACAAGTTCATCTACCGCAGTCCCCAACTGCCTCACATACTCAGGTGAGAGAGAGAGACACACACACACACACACACACACACACACAGAGAGAGATGGACCCAGAGAGAAGAAGACAGACATGCACTGAGAGAGACAGGTAGATGGAGACACACAGAGAGAGAGAGAGAGAGAGAGACAGACTCTGAGAGAAAGATAGACAGATGCACATGGAGGGAGGGAGGGACAAAGAGAAAGACACAGATGGACTCGGAGAGCGAGTGAGAAAGATGGAGACACAGACAGAGAGCAAGAGAGAGACCGACATACAGAGACAGACTCTGAGAAAGAGACACAGAGAGAGAGAGAGAGAGAGAGACCAATGCAAAGAGACGGACACACACACACACACAGAGAAAGAGAGACAGACACACACACACAGACCGAGAGACACTGACAGAGAGCGAGACAGACACACACACAGAGAGAGAGAGAGACAGACACACAGAGACGGACTCCGGGAGAGACAGACAGACAAAGTTGGGGGGACACCAAGAGAGAGACATGTATGGACACACACCGAGAGACAGACAACAACAGAGACAGACAATGAGACAGACTTTGAGAGAGAGAGAGAGAGAGAGACATGGAGAGAGAGTCCAAGAGAAAGACAGACATACAGAGACGGGAGAAAGAGAGAATTCAGCAATAACTGATCAGTGAGTCGGCCCACGCAGCCACTAAAAGGATGAAGGTGTATAGACGGATGGATGGAATGTAGAAAAGTGTTGTTGAATGGAAGAATGAATGGATATACAGATAGTGTTGGTAGATGAAGGGATGAGTGGAAAGAATGATGTGAATGGATAGGAATGAATGTGTTTATGAATAAAGACCATGTTTCTTTCTCTCTCTCCCCCAGTGATTTTCTCAGCACCACTCATCCACATGTATAACTGAAAGCTCTACCAGTTGTTTTCCCTCTTTTCCTCCCTCTCTCCCACTCTCTCTCTCTCTCTCACACACACACACACACACACACACACACACACACACACACACACACACACACACACACACACACACACACCCTGTGTATTCCATACTTCATCAAATCACCTGAAGAGCAGAGAGCCGCATGCGAGCGGAGCTGAGGAAAGGCAGCTTGAGCACAACATATGCAAAGAAATATGCAAACCTGCACTGAACAAACCCTGGAGATTTGTAAGAGTCGCACTGCACAGCAGCGTGGAAACCAGTCCGAGAGGACGGGAGGGATTTTTTGACGATGTCATTCACCTCTGCAGCAGCTGCTACTCGACCGAAATGATCACAAGTGGAACTTGCTGGACCTTTTATTCATTTGGTGTGAACTTTAATCATGTACTAATTAAAGTTGGGTTTTTTGAATAGTTCTAAAAATGGCCGTTTTTCAACAGAATCACAGTGATGCGTCGTTTAAAAAAAAAAAATTATTAAATCAAACTCATTCTCTTTCTGATTGCTAGTAATGACAATTTATAAAAGTTCAACTCTTTGAATTTGTTTATTTTAAACACAAGTGATCTAGTTTAAGGTCACAACCAACTTTCAATCTTACTTCCTTTCCTTCACTATCGTTTCTGATTATAATTATCAAACAAACATTTACTAAAAGTTTGATCTTCATTTCAACTCTTAATGTACAAATACATAAAACGTATTATATAACTGCATTGAGAGATGTACTGGGCAAAACAGACGTACGAGAACCTGCGCAAATATCTAAGCCAATAATATTTAGCAAAACATATATAGATTTTTTTTTTTATATATATATATATATATATATATATATATATATATATATATATATAAACACCTTTTGGGTCAATTATTGGGGATTATTTAATCACGCGTTCCCAGGAGGACTCACTAAAAATATTAGAGTAGTGATGCATGGGATATTCTGTCCACATTCACTGGATATGAGCAATCACATGCTCTGATTGGCTACTCTGCTACTAGGATATCAGCTCATATACCATGTAGAGAAAAACAAAATGGCGGCGCAGGTTGCTGAACCAACAGAGGACAAAAAACAAAACCACCAAAAAAAAGTCATGAAAGTACTTGGTGGTTTGTTTGTTTGTTTTTTCCTCCCAAGAATTATCGCATTTTTCACAAATTGCTCCTGTTGTTTTGCCGGTTTGTTTACAGTCTAAGCAGAAATGATTTTGTCAGATGTTTTGTATGAAGTTTTTTTATTTATTGAATTTGCAAAAAATAAAAATGCTCCGTTTATGGAAATCCAATGGACGTGGATTGAATAAAACAGTTATTCCACTCACTCTCATCGTACATGGATTATAGACAACTCCGTGCTAGGTGACGAGGCGTGTAGCACCATCAGCTCGTGTACGACTCAGTTTTGTGGAATAATTTAATTATTTGAGTAATCCTGTGGTTTTAAATTGGCAGTACACAGATGTATAGCAGGGCTGCGCTATACATACATAAATAACTACAAATAAAATGGTCCCTTGATGGCTATTAGGGTTTTTTTTTTTTTTTTTTTTTTTATAAAACAGAGAAAAACCTGTGTTAAATGTTTGTTCTTACAAACTGATGTATTTTATGAGCTAGCTGTAAAGTGAAGCTTCTCCACCCAGGCGGAGAGCAATACACTCACACGAGTTCATTTAATCACTCAGAGTCTCATGGACTCATGTGGAGCAATAACAGGAGTTCAAGTTTATCAGGACGGTCATATACGGAGTTTGGGTTTGAGCCATAGGTCAACAAAGTGTTCTGAATGTAGGATCATGGTGCGTGTGTGTGTGTGCGTGTGTGTGTGTGTGTTTACAAGTTGTAAAAGCAATGATGAGAAAAGCTGATTGTACTGGAGAGAGTGTAATCCATGTATCGGGAGGTTTTGGGGTTTAAAACTTCCTGATTGATTACAATGAGCAATGATGTTGGTTTCTAAAAAGTATTTAATATAATGGCAGTGGATCATCAGGGGTTAGCGAACATGCTATCATTCTATATTGATGACTTCCTGTGAGCTTTAATTTTGTTCAGCAGCGTTTGTGTTTTCTGTACAAGTTCATAACATTAACGACCTGCTTTAGAAATTACTGAAGTTACAGAGCAACATAGGCTCAAAGTAGAACATGGACTGGACTGCGTGAAGTATATACGTGTGGAGAAGTGTGTGTGTGTCAGCTTTAGCATTAAAAGCCTGAGTACTTTTTTTATTTTCAGTGTCCCTTAGCCTAGAGCCGTGTCCTCTACACATGACATGTGCATCCCAAAGTTGCTATCCATCATCATCATCATCATCTATTCTGTTATTTCTTGCTAACAGCCTGATTGGTGACTCACGACTGGAAACTATATACAAATCACAAAATAAACACAACCACTAGCTTCACTAACACATCTAACATTTTGCTTTATTTTATCCCACAAACGT
Organism: Neoarius graeffei; assembly: GCF_027579695.1. NCBI lineage: Eukaryota > Metazoa > Chordata > Actinopteri > Siluriformes > Ariidae > Neoarius > Neoarius graeffei. The sequence goes on along the minus strand of NC_083579.1, from coordinate 81,110,118 downwards.
GTGTGTGTGTGTTAAATGTGATGTATTCTCACAGCACATCACAGGAATGCAGTCTCTTCCACATCAGACTTTCATACAAATCATCAAAAACTGTCAAGTCTTAATGAAATGGATTTTATGGATTCTTTTATGCACTCACGTTTCTCGGTGTCGGCTTATGCAGTAGGACTCGAGCGTTTGGGATGGGGCCTGTTTCTCCATTTTATTGTTTTTCTTCTCAAAGTGAGTGACCAAAGCCTTGAACACATCCATTTATTTCTTTTCTATTGGATGCATGTTAATAAAACAGGACTGTGACACTTGGTTAATACAAGGTCTGAATAGATTCTTTTAATGTTTTTTTTTTCCTGTAATTTGTATGTAAGACTGAACAACTGAGCTCTGCTCAAATCCCCTTCAGCTGCCTTTGTCAAAGACCAAAACACCTGATATGACCATGCGTTCAGTCTGTTTTAAATACTTTTATGAAGTGTCTTACTTTTTTTTCCTGCAAATCGTCATGTGGTTTACAGTTTGTTTTGTTTTGTTTGTTTTAAAAGCTGCTAAACCTTACTGTACTACTGGACACAAACATGACCGTACAGTCTGTTTGTACATAATAAAGGATTGAACTCACAACTGACTGGATTTTTCACTCCAACTAATTTCTTTTGGGAAATTTAATAAATGACAAAAATGGATTGAGTTCTAGTGCTGCTATAAGACTGACTGACTGACTTGTATTCAGATGGTCTTCAGTTTAACAGCTGATAAATGTGTGTGTATAAAAAGGAAAGGGGGAAACAGTAAGAGAACATCTCTGTACGAGTCTCTTAGACGGCTTCAAAGCGTTATTGTCTTTCCAGTAGCTACAGGAGAGCAGACTGCTACTTAAAAATGAAATCTGCCATTAGAGTTCCTTTAACTATGGCAATAATAAATACAAGAGGAATATAAAAGGCTGTTCCAGTTACTTTTTTTTTTGTCCCTGTAACTATGGAATGCCACAATATTACAATCCCTTTAACTTGCTTTTGCATGATAAAGTTTGGAAGTGATCAAGTCTTACATCAACTGCTTCATTTGATTCAAGGTCACTAGTTGGTGTTCTGTCCATGGAATAAGTCTGTAATAAAACACTTCGGGGCATGCTGTTATGGGAAAAATAATCAATAACCGAGTGGTATGGAGCAGCACAACATGAAGTAGTGTAATAACCCTTTTCCACTGCATGGTATGGGCTCAAGTCCACTTACGTTTTTGGTTTTCCATGAAGCAAAGGTTGTGGATAATACAGTGGTGCTTGAAAGTTTGTGAACCCTTTAGAATTTTCTATATTTCTGCATAAATATGACCTAAAACAGCATCAGGTTTTCACACAAGTCCTAAAAGTAGATAAAGAGAACCCAGTTAAACAAATGAGACAAAAATATTATACTTGGTCATTTATTTACTGAGGAAAATGATCCAATATTACATATCTGTGAGTGGCAAAAGTATGTGAACCTCTAGGATTAGCAGTTAATTTGAAGGTGAAATTAGAGTCAGGTGTTTTCAATCAATGGGATGACAATCAGGTGTGAGTGGGCACCCTGTTTTATTTAAAGAACAGGGATCTATCAAAGTCTGATCTTCACAACACATGTTTGTGGAAGTGTATCATGGCACGAACAAAGGAGATTTCTGAGGACCTCAGAAAAAGCGTTATTGATGCGCATCAGGCTGGAAAAGGTTACAAAACCATCTCTAAAGAGTTTGGACTCCACCAATCCACAGTCAGACAGATTGTGTACAAATGGAGGAAATTCAAGACCATTGTTACCCTCCCCAGGAGTGGTTGACCAACAAAGATCACTCCAAGAGCAAGGCGTGTAATAGTCAGTGAGGTCACAAAGGACCCCAGGGTAACTTCTAAGCAACTGAAGGCCACTCTCACATTGGCTAATGTTAATGTTCATGAGTCCACCATCAGGAGAACACTGAACAACAATGGTGTACATGGCAGGGTTGCAAGGAGAAAGCCACTGCTCTCCAAAAAGAACATTGCTGCTCATCTGCAGTTTGCTAAAGATCACATGGACAAGCCAGAAGGCTATTGGAGAAATATTTTGTGGACGGATGAGACCAAAATAGAACTTTTTGATTTAAATGAGAAGCGTTATGTTTGGAGAAAGGAAAAACACTGCATTCCAGCATAAGAACCTTATCCCAGCTGTGAAACATGGTGGTGGTAGTATCATGGTTTGGGCCTGTTTTGCTGCATCTGGGCCAGGACGGCTTGCCATCATTGATGGAACAATGAATTCTGAATTATACCAGCGGATTCTAAAGGAAAATATCAGGACATCTGTCCATGAACTGAATCTCAAGAGAAGGTGGGTCATGCAGCAAGACAACAACCCTAAGCACACAAGTCGTTCTACCAAAGAATGGTTAAAGAAGAATAAAGTGAATGTTTTGGAATGGCCAAGTCAAAGTCCTGACCTTAATCCAATGGAAATGTTGTGGAAGGACCTGAAGTGAGCAGTTCATGTGAGGAAACCCACCAACATCCCAGAGTTGAAGCTGTTCTGTATGGAGGAACGGGCTAAAATTCCTCCAAGCCGGTGTGCAGGACTGATCAACAGTTACCGCAAACGTTTAGTCGCAGTTATTGCTGCACAAGGGGGTCACACCAGATACTGAAAGCAAAGGTTCACATACTTTTGCCACTCACAGATATGTAATATTGGATTATTTTCCTCAATAAATAAATGACCAAGTCTAATATTTTTGTCTCATTTGTTTAACTGGGTTCTCTTTATCTACCTTTAGGACTTGTGCTGAAAATCTGATGTTGTTTTAGGTCATATTTATGCAGAAATATAGAAAATTCTAAAAGGTTCACAAACTTTCAAGCACCACTGTATCTGGTACTTTTTTGGTATCGCTTCTGTCATGGTTCCAAGTGAGCTGAGGAAATACCATAGGGAAGCCATGGCCTAAAGGTTAGAGAAGCAGCTTTGGGACCAAAAGGTCACTGGTTTGAGTCCCTGGACCAGCAGGGATGGCTGAAGTGGCCTTGAGCAAGATATGTCAGGGTCCTGTGGTATGTTGCTCTGGATGAGATGGCCTGTAATGTAATGCCAAAAGGTGATACCTAAACACTGCAGGCTGCTGATTGGTCAGAAAGAATCACAGTCATTGTGTGAGAGAAAAGACAGGACGTCCTGAACAAGCTAAAAAAGAAAAAAAGGGTCGCGAAGCTGTAGTCCCTGCTCCTGCCACACTGCATAGAGTATAAAACTGAAGGAACGCTTTCATTTGGAATACAAACAGCACACTTCAATGTGTAAAGAAATGTATTGAAAATTCTGTGGACTGTTTTTTTTTTTGTTCAAATCCTTGTGCGCTTCAGTGCTCTGGTGTCTCGTGCTCAATCTCCCTCTAGAGAACATCTCAAACATCTCAGTTTAGAAGGAACCATGTAGAATCAAAAATTTGTTTCCTTGCTGTGACAAAACCACATACTGTACTACGAATCAGCTTCCCTTCCATATCCTCCACTGTTCCTGTGCATCACAGTGACGATGTCTTCAGGGAGGTTTCCTGCGGTGTCGCGACGACGAGCAGCTACTTTTATCTACAGTGGAAAACAGAGCACCTCACACCAAAAGCAAGTCGAGTCAGGACCATGGAGTGGAAAAGCTGTGAGATGATTACTGTTACCAGAGCAAAAGTTGATTATTTACCGTGAGTTACATCACTTCCACTGAATTACAGCTTACATTTGTTTAAAAAACAAAAATTTTAAAAAAAACCCAGCCACATTAAAATCTAGTTTTTGTTACATTTAATATCTTGGAACGCCCACTAAAGAAGTTACTTCCTGTTGCTACTTCTGTTAAACAGTTATAGACAGATAGTCAATCCTTCACCAACCAGCCTCTCTCTCAAACTTCAATTTTATTAGAATAAAACATCATTTAAAACAGCATGCAGGTAGTGTTTACTCGTATACGGACTCATTTCCCTTTTCAAAGAAGCCCAATTTGTCTTTCCACATTTCCATATTGGCAAAACAAGTTGGCTCTTTTACATAAGAACTCCGTCTTGTATATTATTCATGATTGTTAATAAAAAGCTCAACTTATTAATTAACTGTAGGATTGGTCAGGTGTAAAAGTTGAGGGTTGTAAGGTGTTGGACCACCAGAACAGCTTCAGTGCATCTTGGCAGAGTCTACAATTCTCTCTAATAGTCTTAGAGATGAACATCATCCTTCCCAAAGATCTTCCCTCAGATGTTTTGAGTCTCGTCTCGTCTTCTTCCGCTTTATCCGGGACCGGGTCGCGGAGGCAGCAGTCTAAGCAGGGAAGCCCAAACTTCCCTTTCCCCAGACACCTCGGCCAGCTCCTCGGGAAGAACACTGAGGCGTTCCCAGGCCAGCCGAGAGACATAGTCCCTCCAGTGTGTCCTGGGTCTTCCCTGGGGCCTCCCCAGGGAGGCATCCAGGAGGCATCCGAAAAAGATGCCCGAGCCACCTCAGCTGATTCCTCTTGATGTGGAGGAGCAGCGGCTCTACTCCGAGCTCCTCCCGAGTGACTGTGCTTCTCACCCTATCTCTAAGGGAGCGCCCAGCCACCCTGCGAAGGAAACTCATTTCGGCCGCTTGTATCCGCGATCTTGTTCTTTCGGTCATTACCCAAAGCTCATGACCATAGGTGAGAGTCGGAACGTAGATCGACCGGTAAATTGAGAGCTTCGCCTTTTGGCTCAGCTCCTTCACCACGACGGACCGGTAAAGCGACCGCATCACTGCGGAGGCCGCACCGATCCACCTGTCGATCTCACGCTCCATCCTTCCCTCACTCATGAACAAGATCCCGAGATACTTAAACTCCTCCACTTGAGGCAGGACTTCTCCACCAACCTGGAGAGGGCAAGCCACCCTTTTCCGGTCGAGAACCATGGCCTCGGACTTGGAGGTGCTGATTCTCATCCCAGCCGTTTCACACTCGACTGCAAACCGCCCCAGTGCATGCTGAAGGTCCTCGTTTGAAGAAGCCAACAGGACAACATCATCCGCAAAAAGCAGAGATGAAATCCTGGGAACGGAGCAGGAGTCTGGTTCGCATTGCCGGCAGTAAGTCAGACCTGTTCCCAGTGCATGTTTCGAGTTTCTCCCAAAATATTAAGTGTAACGAGTGCTTTACTTCTACACGAGCCCTGCTACCTGGAGTGAGTGTGAACATATCAGTCATTAGGAGTTAGTGAACAGGTGAGAGTCAGATTTCACTAGCTGACTTCAAAGTAGAAACATTTTTAACAGTTGAAATCCAGCCGTTGGTCTGTCCATAGGAGAATCTTATCTTTGTCCATGATGTTGCTCACGGTCCACATTGTGTGGTGGAAGAATTCTTCATATATTATCATTAACAACAATGAAATTATCAGTTGAACACTGCATTTCCATTGGTTTTGTTATAAAAGCCATTCAGAGGTAGAGGTGTGTGTGTGTGTGTGTGTGTTTTACAGTACCTTGCACCCCCTTGTGGCTTTCTGCTTTAATATAATCTGACTGGAGCAGGAGAGCGTGGATGAACACAATGGGATTCCACTTAGGCAGGTTTTATGCCGCGTTCATGTGCTATGGGAATTATGGTAAATACCAAACGCCGACATGGAAAGCACACATGAACGCCCCCTCTTGTGGTATTTTCCACTGGGCAACTCGTAGAAAATTTTGATACATGAGTTGCCGAGATGAGATGACCTTTAACCTTTTCAACATGGCGGCGAGCGGTACAAGACACTTGAATGTTAAGCACTGTACGCTACTAAAGTTTTTTTTTCCTAGTACTAGTGGGTAGTTTTTTGTGTCTATGCAATGTTGCGTCATTAACAAGTGTAATATAATACGTTAGAAATCCGTTTCCTTTAAAAATGTGTTATGGTTTGTTTTTACCTATCCAGAGCAGACGCTATTGCTAACGATAGCTAACTAACTATTGCTAACTTGAATCTGGTCCACCATCTTTAATTTGTCAACAACAACAAAAGCATGTGAACACAACACACTGGTAAATACCACTTCCCAACTGGAAAATATCATCTTCCCATAGCACATGAATGCAGCATTAAAGTGAACACACTGCCACGCCTCAAAGAGATTTATGTTCTTCAGCAGGACAGAATAATGTACGAGGAACTCATTAGAAGAATACTATACAGTATTAACATAGAAAAATACACCAAGACAAAGTTACTGGAATTTCTTAATCTCTATATAAACACCTGTCTTTAATGGCCAGGTAGGCGTGGTTCATACACTTCCATGAAGCAGATTTGCTCTAGTGGAAAACTTACAGTTGTTAATAATAATAATAATTATTATTATTATTATTATAAAATCACAAGCCACACCACACGTTACTTCATTTGGAAGATCATCTCATTGACCATAATTCTGGGTCTTCACTCTTCATACTTCTGTCTAAACACACAAAGGGCAGAAATACACAAGAATGCTGCCTTTAAAAAAATAACCAATAAGAAGAAGCAGCAAAGCCAGGCAATCCATTCCCAGAATTGACGATAACAGTTGACATTTTCCACCATTTTGTGTCTTAACTCCACATGCTAACCTCAAACTAGGTCCCACACAGCATGTATAACAACAGAATTTTATGGATTTTAATCCTATTATGGGGCGGCACGGTGGTGTAGTGGTTAGCGCTGTCGCCTCACAGCAAGAAGGTCCGGGTTCAAGCCCCGTGGCCGGCGAGGGCCTTTCTGTGCGGAGTTTGCATGTTCTCCCCGTGGGTTTCCTCCGGGTGCTCCGGTTTCCCCCACAGTCCAAAGACATGCAGGTTAGGTTAACTGGTGACTCTAAATTGAGCGTAGGTGTGAATGTGAGTGTGAATGGTTGTCTGTGTCTATGTGTCAGCCCTGTGATGACCTGGCGACTTGTCCAGGGTGTACCCCGCCTTTCGCCCGTAGTCAGCTGGGATAGGATCCAGCTCGCCTGCGACCCTGTAGAACAGGATAAAGCGGCTACAGATAATGAGCTCCTATTATTTTGTTTAAAAAAAAAAAGATTCAGGCCAATATTACAATAACAGTTGACGAATAATTAATCTACTGTTGGTGTAAAATCCTCAACATTTTGCTCAAATTAACGAGAGAAGAAACAGAACACACCTCACTGCGTTCCTGAAGTTTCCTGCCAGAGGAAGTGACACCACTTGGTGCAGGTGTCATGTGTATTATTAAACGTCTTTGTGGATTTTATATGTGGTTGTATGACAGAGTTGACACGAACATTGAGACGGATAAAAAAAAATTTTTTATAACTGAAATTTCACATAATACAGAAAATAGACTTTCTATGCAACTGATTTAACAACAGTTAATAGAAAAAAAAGTGTTAGATTGAATCACTTCCTGTTTATTGGAGTCGAAGATGGCTAATAACGTGGGGGGGAGGGGTAAATATTTTAGTTAATATTTTATGGATAAATTGGATCTAAAATGTACATCAAGCATCGCTATTGGTCAAAGGTGGTCAATCTGAATTATTGTTCAAAACTGATTCAATAAAGATTTATTTTGTGGAAAATAAAAGGTTTATCTCAGAGACGCAAAATGTACCTCAAATTCTAGAATGACCCACATACACATATATATATATATATATATATATATATATATATATATATATATATCTACTACTACACATAGTATTCACGTGAAAATAAATCACTGAACAACAGAAAGAGGTACAAAAGCACCTTTAATTTTACCCTCATGGAGAGATGAAGGTAGCCATGGGCTGAAGGTTAGAGAAGCAGCCTGGGGCCCAAACGGTCATCAGTTTGATTGTCGGGAGCAGCAGGAAAAAGGTGAGAGGAGTTGAGTGAACGAACAGCACTTTCCCCTCCCTCTGTATCAGGGCTGAAGTGCTCGAGTAAGGCACCGAACCCCCAACTGTTCCCTGGGCGCTGTAGCATCGCTGCCCACTGCTCGGTGTGTGTGTGTGTGTGTGTGTGTGTTTTCACTGCTTCAGATGGGTTAAATGCAAAGGAGGAATTTCACTGTGCTTGAACGTGTGAGGCAAATAAAGGCTGCTTCTTAAAATCCAGAGTCTATAATTCTGAAAATAGAATTGCACCCCCCCCCTTTGAACCATGATTGGATTTTTTTAAAAAATATGATTATGATGCAATAACTCTTAGCCTAGTAGCTATGTATTTAATACCAATTTAGACTTAAAACAGAATTTTCTGCTTAAAGAAAACTCCAGTGTTTCTCAGCCTAATCTGTCTGTTATATCTGTATCCTAGATCTTTGCCACGGATCTGTAGGAACACATTTACAGTGCATGCACGCATTCAATTTTGTTCAATCTCTAGCTCAAAGTAAGCAGCACACGACCCCATGAAGCCTTCAGGAACGTGTACGTAACTTTAAACACTAAATGGACAGAAGAGCATCCTACATATAATTCAGCAAGAGTTATTCTTTTAGCAATGAGATTTTATTTTTTGTCCTGTTTCACTTTACAGGCCCAGAATACCACAGAGCCAGACCTCAAGGAAGAGTGTCTCATAATAATCTCCATTTTCATGAAGAAATTTAAAGCAAAACTTTGTGAAGACCACCAGGAGAAGTCCCTTTAACAGAATATGAGAGGGGGGTCAGTGGACATTGGTGTAGCGGCATTACGTCTCACTTCTATTCATCCCAGACTTACTAAAGGTTCTGGGATCCAGGGACTTGCAAATTAATCCCACAGATCTCCATCAACACACATTTCTTCTTCCTTGTCCAGCACTGTTGCTATTAATATGACCTATTGATCCATAGGTCATACTAACTGGAGCATAGTTTTATGCCAGATGCCTTTTCTGCCACAACCCTCCCACTTCAGGGCTTCGGAAACAACCATTCACACCTATGGACAATTTAGAGTAGCCAACCTGCATGTCTTTGGACTGTGGGGGAAACCGGAGCACCCGGAGGAAACCCACGCGGACACGGGGAGAACATGCAAACTCCACACAGAAAGGCCCTCGCCGGCCACGGGGCTCGAACCCATAACCTTCTTGCTGTGAGGTGATGTTACTAACCACTACACCACCGTGCCGCCCCAATACACATTTATTTCATGAGCATTATTTAAAAGCATATAATAAATCGCTGTCTATTAATTATAGAGCTTTTTATTCCTGAACTTTCTGCTCCGAGAACACATTTGGTCCATGGCATCATTAGTTATTGGCTTGTTGAGTTCCTGAGGTTTGGATTAAACTCCTTCAACTCAGGGGTGTTGGTCGAATAGCTATAATAACGGAGTGTAAATCACAATCTGGATCAATATATATATATTTTTTTGTCCAAAATGAATTAAGGCAGGGCGGCATGGTGGTGTAGTGGTTAGCGCTGTCGCTTCACAGCAAGAAGGTCCTGGGTTCGAGCCCCGTGGCCGGCGAGGGCCTTTCTGTGCGGAGTTTGCATGTTCTCCCCGTGTCCGCGTGGGTTTCCTCCGGGTGCTCCGGTTTCCCCCACAGTCCAAAGACATGCAGGTTAGGTTAACTGGTGACTCTAAATTGAGCGTAGGTGTGAATGTGAGTGTGAATGGTTGTCTGTGTCTATGTGTCAGCCCTGTGATGACCTGGCGACTTGTCCAGGGTGTACCCCGCCTTTCACCCGTAGTCAGCTGGGATAGGCTCCAGCTTGCCTGCAACCCTGTAGAACAGGATAAAGCAGCTACAGATAATGAGATGAGATGAATTAAGGCAACAATCTTGAATTAATTATAATTGAATACAAATCAGTACACTAATGCACAAATAGACAAGTGAAGGTGATTTAATCATTGGTCAGATATCAAAGGCTATTAAAACAAGGGCAGCACTGTGGTGCAGTGGTTAGCACCATCACTTCACAGCAAGAAGGTTCTGGGTTCGAACCTCATGGCTGCCTGGTGACTTTGCGTGTTCTCCCCGTGTCTGTGGGGGTTTCCTCTGCAGTCCACAGACATTCAGATGAGGTGAGCTTCTCGAACATACCCATGAGTGTGAATGGCCGTCTCTGTGTTAGCCCTGTGACCCGCCCTCTCACCCGAGGTCAGATGGGATTGGTTGATAAGTGGTAAAGAAAATGGATAGATGTTCAGGGTCAGATTGTTACTTTAAGACTTTGAAACTATCCCTAGAAGCCTGAGGTTGATATTTACACCACTAACAATCAACTACAAGAACTCAATACATAAGCGTGGGCTGTGATTTCCACCATTAATTTTTTTTCTTTTTTAAATTAGACCCCTTTGAGAACACTGAACAAGTCTACGGTTTCAAATTAAACCACCAAGCAGATTGTTTGCTTTTTATTTGACTTTAACGGACAGTGTGTCTATGTTCCTAGAAAAGACCAGAGTCCAACCACACCAAAACAGAGGTCTTAATATTCCCTTTATGAAATAAGTTGGACATGAACACTTTCATATCTCATAGCGGAGTCCTGCCCATCAGTTCAAGAATGAAAAACAACACTTGTGACCTTCTGACAAGAGCAGCAGGCGCCTCATAAGTCAGTTTATTTGTATAGCGCTTTTAACAGACATTATCGCAAAGCAGCTTTACAGAAAAAAGACCAAATATATGAGCTGATTTTATGCCGAGTAAATTTATTTATCCCTGATGATCAAGCCCGAGGTGATGGTGGTGAGGAAAAACTGCCCCACACGACTCGAGGAAGAAACCTCAAGAGGAACCAGACTCAAAAGGGAACCCATCCTCATCAGAGTGATAACAGATAGCATGATTATAAATAATTTGCTTCTGTAACTGTGTAACCAGGAAAATCATTACAGTTAATAAGATTTGGCCTTGGTCACAATAACTAAATCTGTTTAAATGAAAATATTTCAGGACTTCATTTAAAAATAATAATAAATCAGCTTCTATATATTTTAATCATAGATTAGCCTGTATAATGACACAGCCAGATTAAATGTGTGATTAACACAATATTATGAACTAGTTAGCATCTCAACATCAAGATGCACAAAGATGAAATGAATTCCAGAATAAATAATCAAACCTCAATTTTTTTTAAAAATCCATTTTCAATAACCACTTGATCCTGCTTCGATCCCAGGAACACTGGCTGTGAGGCAGGAACACACCCTGGGTGGGGCCTCAGAGGGGCGCTGGTTTGCGCACCTTCATGAAAGTGGTGCTTAGGGGGTTTTGCGTCAGACCTCAGAGAGAGCACAGCCCTAAAGATCAGTTTTCTCTTTTCTAAATACCAAATTCCTCCGACAAAGATCTCATTAATAAAATGATACAGAAAGTTAAATTCTGCAGTGCTGTGGTCCTCAGGATTGGAAAGTCCAACCCCCGAAATACACTACCGTTCAAAAGTTTGGGGTCATCCAGACAATTCTGTGTTTTCCATGAAAAGTCACACTTTTATTTACCACCATAAGTTGTAAAATGAATAGAAAATATAGTTGAGACATTTTTCTGGCCATTTTGAGCATTTAATCGACCCCACAAATGTGATGCTCCAGAAACTCAATCTGCTCAAAGGAAGGTCAGTTTTATAGCTTCTCTAAAGAGCTCAACTGTTTTCAGCTGTGCTAACATGATTGTACAAGGGTTTTCTAATCATCCATTAGCCTTCTGAGGCAATGAGCAAACACATTGTACCATTAGAACACTGGAGTGAGAGTTGCTGGAAATGGGCCTCTATACACCTATGGAGATATTGCACCAAAAACCACACATTTGCAGCTAGAATAGTCGTTTACCACATTAGCAATGTATAGAGTGGATTTCTGATTAGTTTAAAGTGATCTTCATTGAAAAGAACAGTGCTTTTCTTTCAAAAATAAGGACATTTCAAAGTGACCCCAAACTTTTGAACGGTAGTGTACAATCATAAGTTTTATGGCCAAGAATGAACTACCATTCATGTAATGACAGCAACACAGCCCATGTTTCTATTTACAATTTAAATCTTTCCTAATAAAACTCAATGTGACTGCATATTTAATATCCATACAGGTCACTTTTTCAAGGGAATAAAAACGTGTTCTATTCCCTTCTAGCGGGTTTCATTCATTTGGTTCGATAGCATGCAATATTGTTAGCATATCGCTTATCCTACGTGTATTACATCACTCTACCCAATGGAGGATGAGCGTTGAATATGCTTTACAATATCACATGATCACACAGACGTAAAACTTCCACACTAGCGAGCGACTGGGACAATTTGTAAACAAACATGGCCACCAGGTTTGCTTCATTAAATATGGAAGATTTTGAGAGAATCGGCCATTTGCAGGAATTGGTCACATGTCAATTTTCCCCATAGCAACAAGCCTGTAGTGGGCAAGCTAACTTGACATTCCTTGACAACCATAAGAGTTTGACTTGCGATGCGAAGCAATCCATTTCTACAATAGCTGTTTTTACCTTTTCTACAGCCTTTTTTGACCCAAATTTTCATGTGTACTTGGAAAAAGTTTGTGGTTTTAACTCCTGTCATAAGTTAAAGCGAATCATTGGCCATAAAAGAGAGTTTGAACTCAAGTTGGTCACCGCCAAAAGAAATTCATGTGTGAAATAGCAGATTTCTCAGATATGTTTATAATTTCTCCTTTTCTACCTTTATCATTCGCTTAATATGTGCGAAGATTCTTGAAAATAAATACAGCTAAATAAATACAGCTATATCTCCCATTTCGCACGTGAATTTCTCTCGGCGGCGAGCGACCAGCTCGAGTCCAAAAAACTCTTTTACAGCCAATGATTCGCTTTAACTTACGACAAAAATTAAAAAAACTTTTAAGTACACACAAAAATTTAGGTCAAAAAAGACAGTAGAAAAGGTAAAAACAGCTGTTATAGAAACGGATTGCTTCGCATCGCCAGTCAAACTCTTATGGTTGTCAAGGAATGTCAAGTTAGCTTGCCCACCACGGGCTTGTTGCTATGGGGAAAATGGACACGTGACCAATTCCTGCAAATGGCCGATTCTGAAAGGGAAAGATGCATTGAACACCCGAAAGGAAGGTGTATGTATAATAATAATAATAGGCTAGCTTTTTTGTGGTATGTCAGATATATTCCATTCAGCTACTCGTCTTCGACTCGTTCGGTATCATGCTCGCTGAATGGAATATATCTGATAGACCACTCAACACCAGCCAGTATTATTTAAATAGTCCCTGACAGCCAGCAATTATCAAGTGAAGTGAAAAAGAGAACCAATAAAACAGAGGGAGCATTCACTCCACCTCTCGCATTAGTCTTTCTGGACTAAACAAACCGAGTCTGGACGGATAATTTACAGATCCACCAACAAGGCCGCGGCTTTTCCACTTACAAAAAGGGTCCATAACTTTCAGTTCAGTTCAAACTCCGACTACTGAGAATGAAAGAGCAACGCGTAGCTCAAAATGCAACCATTTAAGAATTGAAGTAGCAACACAATTCAGACGGTTTACTTTAAACAGTACAGAGGAAACAAATCCGACATCAAACTACAGTCGTCCTGCTCAGTGACCATTAATCAATTTTCTTGCTCACATTTATATACAAAGCTGTCTGCTTCAAAAACAACTCTGGGATCCTTCTCTTCACCTTTAATCCCACAGACGCATCAGGAATGTGTGATGACCCCCCACCAGCAATTCAGAAAGGCATTTTCTCAGGACTGAACTGAACTGTGTCACTGCAACAGCAATTCTGTCCAGCAAACCCAGTTTGGCGGCCTGTGGACATTATAATTGTATACGAATGCAAACTTACTACAGAAGCATTTCATTGTTTCTTCCATCTTCAGCAACTGGTAAATCTTCATAAGGGTCGAGGTGGAACCAGTGACCTCCCTGGGAACATTTTGCATGAGGCAGAGACACATACTGGATGGAACAGCAGTCCATTATAGAAATTCATCAGAGCTCGACAGGAACTCTTTAATTCATTCGTCCAGTCAGACAAACAAAGATGTCCCACTCGTCCTGACCGTAGCCTTTTTATTCCTGTGTATTTACGAGTTCAGTGAAAGGAAAGTGATTAACAGAGTTTATCAAAAAGCAGGTATAGTTCTGATCATCATCATGCTTTAATGATTTGTTTCAATAAAACTCAAACTTTAACAATAAACAAAATCTATCCAAAGCCCCGTTATGGTGTGTGTGTGTGTGTGTGTGTTCTAACCTCTTACCTGATCTACAGTTTTAAGAGTTAGACTCACCCAAACTCAAAGCTTCTGGAGGAAATAAAGTTACATCTTCATTAATCCACTAAAACCTGAAGCATAAATTAAAGAAATGAAACTGAACGAAAACAAGTTGGACATGATGATGGGGACAGAAAAACTGAGAGTGAGTTCAGCTTTTACTGTCGTAAAATCTCATCTCATCTCATTATCTGTAGCCGCTTTATCCTTCTACAGGGTCGCAGGCGAGCTGGAGCCTATCCCAGCTGACTACGGGCGAAAGGCGGGGTTCACCCTGGACAAGTCGCCAGGTCATCACAGGGCTGACACATAGACACAGACAACCATTCACACTCACATTCACACCTACGCTCAATTTAGAGTCACCAGTTAACCTAACCTGCATGTCTTTGGACTGTGGGGGAAACCGGAGCACCCGGAGGAAACCCACGCGGACACGGGGAGAACATGCAAACTCCGCACAGAAAGGCCCTCGCCGGCCACGGGGTTCGAACCCAGGACATTCTTGCTGTGAGGCGACAGCGCTAACCACTACACCACCGTGCCGCCCCACTGTCGTAAAATTCCCCCGAAATATTTTATATTTGTGATGGTTAATGTGAACCATACAAAAAAAAAAAAATAATAATAATAATAATAATAATAAAACACTGAAAGTCTGAATGAAATGAAGATTCACCACATTTTATTGGAGGTATTTGATAATTTCTCAGATTTTAATGAATTCAGAGTCTAATCATCTATAATTAGAGATTATGCCATGGTTATTTTTACACACACACACTTGCTGTACTCGGCTTCCCTGGAATTTCGTAAACAATAACACAGCCGGATCACGGAGGGGATTGAACTGGTTTTGTTGGAACTATTGATACAATTCTTGAATAATTATTATTAAATTTTTTGGGTGATTTTCAACAATCCCTAAAAGATCTAAAAGTAAAGTAATATTCCTGTCTGGAGCGGCTGTATGCAATACTCATGTGTAAAACCAAATTAGATCAGCCTTTCTGTAGAAAATGTGACAAAATATGTAAACTACTTATACTATTTATATAAACTGCTTATTACTATTATTTAACTTGTATTTTATATTTGATTGCAACTTTAAGCAAAGTCTTCACGGAGTTTGGTCTCATGTTGTCTTAGCAGTGAGCCAGCGAGTGTAAACATCTGCACACAAAACACATGACCCTGTTAAAGTCCGCTCAGCATGCCCTTCAGCAGTTTACCCCACCACGGGCACTGATCAACTCACTGTTACACAGAACAGCGCAAAATACCATCAGTTTTTACCCCCATTAGGTGAGGGGACGCTTTCGTGTAGTCAGAGGTGAAGTGGGTTTTGCATTTTGGTCTTTTGGGGCGCTCTGCCATGACACTCCTGGATACACCGAACTGATGGACTCTTGGTCTGGAAGGGATGACGTAAAGCCCGCCCACACAAAACACTGATTGGTCTACTTAGCAAGACCAAGCAATCACGTTTATTTGTATAGCGCTTTTAACAAACATTGTCGCAAAGCAGCTTTACAGAATTTGAACGACTTAAAACATGAGCTAATCAGGATTCTCTCCCTCTCTCTCCTGGGATATCGTATCTAATTTGCAGACATCAGGGAGCAGCTATACATGAGACTCACGGAACTTCCAGGAGAGTTGGGAATAATTCAACTTATCCTGTCAGAGAGGTAGATGCAGATTTGACTTGTCCAGACCAAACATTTAGCTGTCCCGGACAGTCGGACGAGTGTTAACGTTGAGCCCTGTCCACACGCACACCCTGGCATTTTGGGAAGGTGAAAGAAAACCAGAGAACCCAAAGGAAACCCACAAAGACATGACTAAAGCAGCTTTGTGCTTGTTTGTTAAATACATCTGCACAGATGTAGTGTGTTTCCTGCATTAAACTATCGTGCGCGCTGCAGAGACACTCATGGTGAGAAACGACTGTCTGCTTGAGAACACAGGCACCAAATCCACACACTGTCATGGTCTCGCAACAGGAATTCTGTTGTGTTCTGTGGAGTCCATCCATCTTACTCTGAGAAAAGTTTTTGCTTTGGGTAAAATGTCCAGCATTTAAAGTTAGAAATTATTTTCCAAAATAAAGCAAGTGAACCAGTAAACATTTAATTACAATCTCACCTAGCAACTACAGAATGCAACAAATTAATATATATTTTAATAGCTGTTTAAATAAACGTGACGGGTATTGGCAGAATAAATGGAAGTGTATATATAGAATGAGCTCGGACCTAAATAACGCAACAAACATCTTTGCAACTTAATTGAAAGAGCTTTTTTTATTATTATTTTTGAATGGAAAACAAAAATCAAGGAACAACACCTTGGCAGTTTGGGGGGGGGGGGGGGGGGGGGGGGGGACAAAACAAACAAAAAAAACGAAGTTGTTTTAATGATTTAAAAAAAAAAGTGGAACCATTTTGGATTACCAAAAAAAAAAAAAAACCATGAGGTGAAAACTCTACACAGTCCTAAGTAGCAGTTTGCACAGTTTATGCTCGTGTTTCAGAGGGCAGAAGATCCAGCAGGGAAGCGGAGGACTTGGGTCTTTCCAGAACCACCACAGGCTTGAGGAACTGAAGCTGCTTTATTGCCTGGTCACCGCAACCCATTAAGGCCCTTTCCAAGATAAAACGCAGGTTTTGGATAGAACTACATTCTTTTGCGGAAAGCAAGGACTTAAGGGGGGGCAAGCAGGACATCCGACTGTGACTGATGCCGGATCTCCTCAAGTTGTTCTCCTTGACAGAGTAGTTGTGTCGGAAGGAATCGCGTCGGCGAGGAGCGTCGGGGTTATAGCAGGGTTTTAAGACTGCCACTCCCCGCAAGGGCTGAGAATTCTCTTCCTTTTCCTGTATGAATTTCAAAAACGAGGACTCGAAACCCAATGGCTTGTAAGCCGCTACGTCGAACGCACCTTGGCCGAGACTGGCATCTTTTTGAACCAGTGGATGAGGTGCGGAAGGTAACGGCTCTGAGAGCTTGGAATTTTTCCCCCTTAGAGGTTGACGTGTTAAGGAAGAGTGTGTGTGTATAAAGATGGTAGCGGGAACACTCACAGCCTTGCTCTCTCTGTTTACAGGGTCCAGTGAAGCATTGTTGAGGTTTATTCTAAGGGTAGATGGTGGAGAAAGGTCAAGGGGTGGAGGGGGCACCAGAGGAGGTGCAGGAGAGGGAGTTTTTGTTCGTTCCTTCTGAGTTTGGTTCTCCGTGTTGATCAGCTGCTTCTCTGCATGGCCATTAGACTCCCTATGAACCACATCATCTACGCCAATTACTACACTGCAATCTGGAGTCGGATCCCTCGAGGGAGATGACTCTCGTTTCACTTGTTCACTTTTTATAGAATGGAGGCTCATGGGAAGGTGTGGTGCCCTTGAGTTCTCAGGCTTGGCTTGGTACTCCATTTTGAGGACTCCGTTAGGAGCCCTGTCTGAATCTGGCAAAGCAGATACCGTGGATTTCTTTTGTATCAGTTCTTCTAGTTGCTCAGCAGTATAAAAAAGTGTGTCTTTACTGTTTTTCACCTTGGTCTGAAGCATTTTGTGACACTTTAAGTAATGTCGGTGCAGGCTGTGCTTGCTAGAGACGACAGAATTGCAGCTCTGTACCATGCATGGATAAGCCTCTGATAAGCAGCGGTCTTGGCACATCTGCAAAGCCTCCTCAGGTGTTCGGTATGCAAAGTCGATCTTCGCGTTCTTTGGTTTGACACATTGGACATCTGGTCCCTCCTCTGAGGTTTCTTCAGTGCGTTCAACAGTCTCCTCAGCTTTAGGGGAGCATTGTAAAGACAGCCTTTTGGAGACCTTCAGAGGTGGAGAACTGGATGTGATGACCAGCTTTTTTTGGCAGCCACTGTTTGAACCGTCTCTCTTGTGCGTACTTTCTAGACGCACGACAAGGGGACCCGAGCGGTCATAACGCCTGTAGACATCTTCGAACTTGCAGAATGAAGACGGAGCCGTGGACTTCAGCGGAGTCCGATTCTGGTGTGCTTGACTGGTGTGGCGCAGAAGGCTGCTCTGCAGGTGGTAGGACGCACTGCACTGGGGAAAGGTACAGCTGAACCTCGGAATGGGATCCTCCGATACGGGATGGCCTTTGCGGTAATGTCTGTTCAGACTGGATTGATGATTAAACCGTTTATTACATCCATCATGCTTACAAGGAAAAGTCTTCTGCCAACAAAGATTGGAGCGATGGTGGTGTATACGCTGTAGGTGACGCAGAAGGTTGAACTTCTTAGTGAAGCCAGCACCACAGCCCTTATGTAAACAACAATAGGGTTTGTCTTCGTCCGGCTTCACTTTTGTCATCAAACGCGCACTGACCCTTGTGTTCGGTGAGGCTCCATCCGCGTCCGTTTTAGTCTCAGAAGTGCCTTTTTCTGACAGTGAAACGTGATTACCCCTCAAACTCTCATGTTCAGTCATAATTTCGCCATTACTTCTGCCAGCGTTGCCCTTCCCAACACAGTGGTCACCATTTAGAAGCCGATTGTTCCCAGTAGGACCATCCTTTTGGTCAGTCTGGACCTCCTTTTGGTCAGTCTGGACCTCCTTTGTCTTCAGAGCAGAAGATGGAGAATCCTCCTCCTTCCTTGCAAAAGAGCATATAATTTGCTCTGCCATATCTTTAGTCATATTATGTTTGTGACGCAAATGGGCCTTCAACTCTTTCTTTTCCTTGTAACCCCTCGAGCAAAGGTGACATTTAAAAGGCTTGAACTTGAGCGGGTTAAAAATGTCCATCTGTTTCACCTTCTCGTCGGTGTAGTCATGCTTTTTGACATAGTGCATCATCAGCGCATGACTAGTAACACTTTTATAGAAGCAGCCTTCAACTTCACAAATGAAAGGTTTGCTTATGTGCAAGCGGTTATCCGGTTTATCACCATTTAAAGGAGGATCCTTTACCGACGTGGGTGGCGAGTCTGCCTTGTGAGGCGGCGAGTCTGCCTTGTGAGGCGGCTGAGCCTTTAACGGCGGTCTCGCCAAATCAGCAGCTGCTTGGTGAGATCCTAACTCCGGTTTGCTTGTTGTTGTTACTTTGGCTTGCGATATAGCATTCACAGTTTCAGGACAGGTCACCTGTGGCACTTTAGATCCTGAAGCAAATGAAGTACGACTGACTTTCCTGGAAGTGGTAGAATTAAGGCTTAGCTGATTAAGCCCTAGAACGATTTCAGTCAACGCACCAGCCAGTTCACCGGGAGTTACGTGACTGCCGAGTGTTGGCGCAGACTCCGTCACCTGTTCTTGACCAGATCCTTGAGAAGGACCTTTATCTTGAACATCATGCTCCTTCACGGGTTTCGCCTTCGAGCGCTTTTCATTTTCGACCATTCTGCATACCGCATGTTCTTTTTTAAACTTGCTGGGATGGACAATTTTCAAGTGCTTTTGGATCTCTCGGGCTTTGCTGAAGGTCCTTCCACATTTTTCGAAGCCACAGGTAAATTTTTTACCATCAAAACACACAGTGACACAAGTCAGTACACCCTTGGAATCTTGGCTTTCCAAGTGTTGTGATGAGAGGTTTGTTTGTTCACCATTCGATTTAACGGATGCTTTTAAGCAATCATCCTCTTCTAAAACCGGCACCAAAAGTTTCCTTTTTGCCTCCCTCTGGGCCTCGAAGTCCTTCTCTGTGAAGGTGATCCCATGGGTGTCCATGTGTTTCAGAAATTCCTGACGAGAGTAGTAAAACTTCTTGCAGTCTGGGCTGGTGCACGTGTACGCTGCATCTCGGAAGTGCTGAGCTTCGTGGTGGTACAGCTGACCCAGATCGCAGAAGGAAAGGCTACAACCCTTCAGTTCGCAGTGGTAGGACAGCCGAAAGCCGTGTCTGTGCTTGTGCATGATGAGTTTGTTGATTGACTCAAAGCGAGCACTGCAACCTGCAACGACGCATACGTAAGGACAAGCTCCGTAATGTACACACCGGTGCTTTTGGTTGTGATGGGCCGTTATAAACGTTCGTCGGCAGAACGTACACTTCTCTCGACGATTAGTCATCTCGATGTAATGCTTGACATTTGGGTCTGTCTCATCGTGATCATTCTTCAAGTGAACACCCAAGTACTTGAAAAGTTTGAAGTTTTTTGAACAGTTAGTGGCAGGGCAAACATAAACCTCACGATCCTGTAACTTATAGTGCGTATTTATGTAATCAAATGTGATGTAATCATCACCATCATCAGCTTCTGCTTCTTGATTAGGCACAATGGCAGCTGGCTCCATGACACGGTCTAACACACCAGAGAATGGTTCCAAGTTTATCTCACAAGGTTCCAAGCCTTTCAACTCACGTTCACCTGTTTCCTGTTCGTTTTTCACCTTATTTTTAACTTTCTTCCTTTTCAGATGGTACGGAGGCATCTGGAGGTGTTGTTTGGAATGTGGCACAAACTCATCTTTGCTTTGGCATTTTTGCAGGCATACGGGACACGTCCACATACCGTTCTCCACGTGCTTTCTGGCATGATGAGACAACCGTGTCTCAATCACGTCCTTCTGGCATATCTCGCAGCGTACTTTGTACTGAAGCCATCTTTTGGATCTTTCCGAAGTCCAAAGCAGCACTTTTGAGCCTTTTCTTTGCAGTGTCCCTTCATCTGTCTTGTGCTGCTCACTCTTCACTTCAGATCTGCTGCTTTCGTCACCCTCATGCTTTTCTTCAACATGTTCCTCCTCTCTGTTCACCACGGTTGGCACACTATGGGTGTCTTCCAACACAGGACTGTCCTCTTCTTCAGGTTCCAGGCCAAGCAACTTCATACAGTAGCACTTTAAAGTCTTCCAGTCCCAGAACTCTGGGTCACATGGCCAATGGGCTTTGAGTGCAAGCAGCAGTTCACAGCGTAATGAATTTGGGATTATAGCGTTCTCCTCGTCATACTTCTGATCAGGACGCTTGTAAAGATCCTCAAGGCCTGCAAACGCCTCTGGAGAGGGGCTTAAAAGGAACTCTGTAAGCTGGCATGCTCGCAGCACCTCCAAATCATCCAACAGGAGACAGGCTGCAGTTTTGCAGACAGTGGTTTTGGTTTCTGGATACTCCTGCCTGGGAAGCTGAAGGGCTTTCACGCAAAGTTCAACAGACACTGCCAGACCAAGGTGCATTACCTGGAGGGGGGGACCCACACATTATCAGTTCCATCACTTAACTGTTTAAATCTGATAAACAGTAAACATACAAGTCCATCAACAGCTCCTCACCTCAGTCTGAATTACTCGAATAAGGAACATCAGATGGTAGACGGTTTTCGCTATCGCCCCGAACTGGAGACAGCGTTCAAGGAACGAATCAGGGGAACCGTCGAGCCTCCTCTGCAGCTTACTCCAAAACAGTGTCAACTCCCTGAAAGAAGGTTAAACAAAAAGACAAAATAACCCATATTTAATTAATTCTGCTCAACAAAGAAGTTTCTCGGTCAAGTTTCAAGCTCAAGAAGAGATTTGTGAAGTTTAAAAAGTATTTAAACACACACACACACCAGGAGCAGTACAGGCTTCCTTTCTGCAGCTGCTGCGTCAAATATGTGGTGCAGAGAATGAAGGCCGTGTTCTCGTCACCTTCTGTCTCCATATTGCAAATAATGTCCAAGACATCTTTTCCATCCAACCTGGAAATCTAACCAGGAAGAGACAAGTGTGTTAAAATGAAGGAAACAACTGTAGCATAACCACATTGGCCTGGACAAGTCCTCGTGAAACTGAACAGTTTATGAAGTCACACCCACTCAAAGCTATTTCTGCTTTTACAAAAATGTACTGCTGAATTTGAACTAACCAACTAAGCTATTCAGGAATATAGCTGAACCCGTTTAACAGTTTTGCTCTTGCCCATTTGCAGATCTTAATTAACCCCAACATGGCAGACTACTGTACAAACCAGAATGTCAAGGGCGTAGGATCTCATCCGGCCTTCCATCAAAACATCAAACAGAACTGAAATGTGACGATGTGAGAGAGAGAGAGAGAGAGAGAGAGAGAGGACCGACCTCCACTACAAACTGTTTACAACAAGATCAAGAAAGGACTAAACTTTGTTCCCTGAGTGAAGATCGACCCAAAACATCCATCAGAACTGAATTCACATGATAAATGAGAGGAGATACAACTCTAGTCAGAAGAAAATATGTGTTAAAGCTCATAGGCAATGGTTTTAATGTTATGCACATTTGAAACTATATGTTAAAAAAAACCTCTGTAATTTTCTTCTGGTCCCAAGAAGTATTGTTAATAAGTAATAATAAGTAAGTGCGGATCATGGTGAATTTCAGTGATTTTCGTGACCACTTGGCGCGTGACGTCATTCAAGACAAACAAAACGCTTGAGTTGAGTCCACTTCGGTTTACTTACATTGCTGTTCGGCTCGAGTGCAGACGTGCGTTCAGAAATTTCCAAAGAAAAACCCCCATGCCTTATTGTGCAGTGAACTGTAACAACGGGACCCGTTCAGGAAGAAGCTTTTACCTTCTTCCAGAAGAGGAGACGAGGTGGAGAGAGTGGATTGGGCGCGTGAAGCCGGGAGAGGAGACGAGGCGGAGAGAGTGGATTGGGCGCGTGAAGCCGGGAGAGGAGATGAGGCGGAGAGAGTGGATTGGGCGCGTGAAGCCGGGAGAGGAGACGAGGCGGAGAGAGTGGATTGGGCGCGTGAAGCCGGGAGAGGAGACGAGGCGGAGAGAGTGGATTGGGCGCGTGAAGCCGGGAGAGGAGACGAGGCGGAGAGAGTGGGTTGTGCATGTGAAACAAAATCAAGCCGTCAAAGAAGAAACGGAGCAGCAACGCTCAAGCAAAAAGGAGAAGATTGGAGATAAACATTTTTACTGTTGCTTGCAATTGACAAGTCAAGAATCCTGAGGGATCCTGTACAATCACTGTGGAAATGAGACAAAGGGAGATTTCCTCGCTTAGAGTCGACTATAAAATAGTATAATGCCGCGGATGGCAGGCTAACGTGGCCTACCGGCGCACTGTCCAGTAATCGTTCCCTATATCCACTAGGGAGGGCGGCTTAATTATTCTTCAAAAGGGCTCTTATTTAGTATTATGATGAAAGCAGGAATTTATCGTAACTACCAGGATAAATCGTTTGGGCGCGAGTCTTGTTGAGGTCCGGGGTCACTGCGATCAGAGTCAGCCGAGTCGCTGTCCGATTCCGAGGCCGCACGGTCAAACTAGTGAGCCACAGTCACCGAGTGCTTCGCAACGGCCATAGGGTCATACAGATATGGCTTCACCTCTCGATATTTAATTTGGAGAGTTCCTACTTCAAAATCGCCCTCACTTTCAGACATTTTACACAACCTCTCACGACCAAAGTCTGTACACGTGCGCTCGGTTCACAAGTAAACACAGAGCTGCTCCCGGTCTGTTTGGCTTAAATGACGTCATGACGACGGGCCCCTGGCGGTGAAAGCGCGCATAAGTGAGATGTAAACA
Organism: Neoarius graeffei; assembly: GCF_027579695.1. Classification (NCBI taxonomy): domain Eukaryota; kingdom Metazoa; phylum Chordata; class Actinopteri; order Siluriformes; family Ariidae; genus Neoarius; species Neoarius graeffei. The sequence continues at coordinate 81,086,421 of NC_083579.1, read as the reverse complement.
AACCTTCGGAAATTGGGCAAAACAGTATATTTTAGCCGTTTTATTCAATTTTAGGGTGCAAATTAGACACCAGGAAGATTGAATTCGCTTTTCGGGTCGTTCTTCTAGACAATAAAGTTGACATTCTATGTTTCACCTCTGACCCTTGCCTATGACCTTTAAGTGACGTAATTAATAATTTGTCAGCAAAAATTGACAATACAATGACCGAGTGTTGCACAGAAGGTCGAGTTCTTTCAAATAAAACAATCAGAACTGAAATCCAGTGAGAACTGAGGGAGGAGACACGATTTAACCGAAAATAAACAAAAGGTGTAAATAAATTGTTTACAACAGGAAAATCAACAAACAACCAAGTTTTGTTCCTCAAGAGAAGCTCGACCCAAAACATCAATCAGAACTGGAATCAGATGAGAAATGAGAGAGGAGATACAATTCTAGTGAGAGGCCTGGAAAATTCGTTAATTTGGCCTAATTAGTAACTCGTTACCAAAACAACGACCAAGTTTCGTGAAGAGTTCTTTCAAACAAATCAATCGGAACAGAAACCCGTGGAGAACTGATGGAGGAGACACGATTTAACTGAACTGTGGATGACAAATGGACTCCACGCCATGGCAATAACTCCATCGCAGGGCTAGAATTTTGGTGCGAATCGATTTGTGTGAGTATTCGCATAAATTGTTCCCCAGGCGAATCACCACGGATTCGCGCAAAATATTCAAGAAATATAATTTTATTGTAAAATATCAAAGTAATCACTCCAATACAAAAATTCCACAAATGGTTTTGATAAACAAACGTTCTGCGCATGTGCAAAGTGTGTTTCACTCGCTTGGTGTCGCTTGCATCTACTGTAGTCCGCCGAGTACTCGCCAGGTGGCTTTTGTTGTCAAGATTAACAAGATGGCGTACTCCAGCTCAAGTGATAGTCAGCAAAACGCCTCGAAATCCGTTGAAAAAAAAAACAAAGAATATCATGGCGCAGTTTACAGGCGTGGGATGACCTACTAGACAATTATGACTTTGAAGACGATTTTGCGGTCGAGGCGAGGTGTAAGACATGCAGCCTGCACAAAATCAAAGCACGGTGGGCATTCTGTTTCACGGTCGATGATCGTCACGCATATAATGATATATAGCCTATACAGGTCTCACACACACACACACACACACACACACACGTGCAGTCATTTGGAATCAGAAAGACAAAACCAATGAAAATGAATAAATATATGATAAACACACAAAAATACAGGTTACTGACATGAGAAACCAGATCCTCCATGGCTTCACCCCAGAATGTCACTCAGACAGTGCAAGCTCTACTCCTGCCAGTACTGACTTGTATGCTGTTGTGCATCCTGAGCCTGACTCTAGTGTGGCTGCTATAGTGATGATGATTCAGACTCAGCTGTCAGTGATGACGCAGAGTAAACTAAAGGATAGTTTGGCATGACCCCGACACATTGGTGCAGTTCGGTTTCTGACATTCAGATGTTCTGTGTTGTTCAGTTTTTGATGATTAAAGGACTGAAATAGAGTGATGAGTTTGTTACTGTGAATAACTCTGTATTGTAATGTTTACTGTAACGGTTACTGTATTTGCGGCAGGCTTTTGAAGATGTTGTCCTCGGCTCCATTCTTCAGTTGTTGACTTGATGATTAAGGAGTGAAATAAAAAGTGATGAGTTTGATAGTGTGTATAAATGTGTATTTTAATTACTGTAACCGGTACTGTATTTGTGGTTTGAGGGCTGAGTTGGAGGCCAACTGACTGCCTGTGAAAAGAATTCAAACTCGTACGCACAGTCACAACAAACACAAAAGTTGTTGAAATTATTTTATTGGATTCTCACAAAACGGTTTTGCGAGAATCCAAACAGATTCCTGCAAATTTTCACGAAATTCTAGCCCTGCATCAGCCTTATGGACAGATGAGCTAATAATATACATCCTACAAAATTACACCAGTTACTACAAAAACTCCAACACAGTCAGACCCAATCTCAACTGACTCTCTACTTATGACAAAAGATGTTGCACACCCTACAAACACCATTTCAAGTTCAGCTGCAGGAAAACGTCAGGAAACACACTGCGGAATGTAACCACGCGCCGTTATTTTACCTTTAATTTTTAAGCCTCTGTTAGTGAAGCCCCTCAGTGTGTTCATGGCAGAAACTTGCACTGTGCTCACGATAAAAACACTTAACTGAGCATCTCCTCTCTCATACCACCTTCAAACTTAAATGTGTTTATTAACACTGACCAATCTCCAACGTCACACACTCTGCCCATAAATAACCCGAGTTTTCTCTACAGGACTGCTTTTGCATGTTTGTTTGTATGTGTTGTGTGTAACTGTGTATTAAGACCACAGGCACTGGGCCTTACATTCAGTGCTAAACCTGCAAACAAAGGGACGGAGCTGATCACCTCGAGAATGGCCTCCTCGCTGGGCAGCTGCTGACAGAGCTGTGTGACATAAGTTTGGCGAAAGGTGGCCTGATTGGGCAACAAGCTGCAGTTGCCACAGGCTTTAGTGAGGATCAGAGCCTTCTCAACCTCTCCTACTTTCTCCAGGTGCTTGATCCTCATCTCCAAAAAATCCCCTCCCTCCAGACCCAGGTAGGCATTTACTGTTTGGAAGAGAAACAGATTTATCTCAGTTCACCATATTGACCGTAAAGTGCTGTACGCATGTAGAAGTAATTTTTTTTCCAGTTAAAGTGGTCCCTGGCTGCAAAAAGTTTGCAAACCCCTACTATAGACAATGATAGAAACTGCACTTCACAAAATGACCCATCAGCATTTCAATGCAAGGGTTAATTACTGTAAGATATTAACATTTAGCAGGCAAAGCCCTTTATTTGACACCACAAATTCTCCAATCAGCTTCTCCCCAGAGTTTCTCTCAGGCTTGACTAACAGATTATGAAGTGAATCAGGTGTGAAACAGAAAAAAACCCACAGAGCTGCACACTGCAGCTGTAAACGTATAAAAAGGAAATGCAAAGCTGCTGACATTCATCTGCTTCTGTAGGCTGTTCGGTGAGAAGGGCGACGAGAGCGGGGTTACTCCATGCTCCTCCCTCTCCAGTGATCTGGACCAGCGCCTGGAGGTCGGTGCTTCCGTACTCCAGCATCGCTTCATGGGCTGCCTGCAGACATGCACATTAAATTTTCAAGTTACATTACATTAATTTTAGTAACTTTATGCAGGAGTCATGCAGTAATGCTAGTTCTGCAATGCAATGGAGCATTATTTTAAACCAAATAAGACAGAAGCTACAAAAATAAAGGTATAGAATGCTCATCATGTGGGAATGTAACAGCTGTCAGAAAGGCTGCTAATGTTACTAAACAAGGTGCGACAATCATTCTGCAAGCACAAAGTGATACACACACACACACACACAGATCAGAGGAGACAGATCTAGCAGTGTGTGTGTGTCTCCATGCTACTCAATGAGACAAGGAGCGTATAATGCCCAAGTTTTTCTTGTTGTCGCCTCTCACATGTTCATTAAAACGGCATGTAAAAAACAGATTTTAGAGCACAAAGTGTCATGTCACGCTGCGAGTTGAGCCATTTTAAACCAGCATTTTAGAGCACGCAGCCACACACACCCTGCCACACCCTTTCTGTAGATCATGTGAAAAGATTCTGCAGCGCGAGGTCTCATGTCTGATCCAGTTTGTCGGTGAGCCTCTGTTCCAGCTGATCAAGCACACACTGCGTTTTCTCTGTGGAAATGCAGTCGAGTTCCAGCTCGTGCTCTCTTTTTAGCATCATTGTGGCATTTACAGTGCCTTGCAAAAGTATTCATACCCCTTGAACTTTTTCACATTTTTCCGCCTTACGACCACGAACTTAAAAGTTTTTTATTGAGATTTTATGTGATAGACCAACACAGAGTAGCACAGAATTGTGAAGTGAAATGAAAATGATAAATGGTCTTCAAAATTTTAAACAAATAAAAATCTGAAAAACATGATGTGCATTAGTATTCAGCCCCCCTGCGTCAATACTTTGTAGAGCCACCTTTTGCTGCAATTACAGCTGCAAGTCTTTTGTGGTATGTCTCTACCAGCTTTGCACATCTAGACGCTCAAATTTTTGCCCATTCTTCTTTGCAAAATAGCTCAAGCTCAGCCAGATTGGATGGAGAGCGTCTGTGAACAGCAATTTTAAAGTCTTGCCACAGATGCTCAATGGGATTTCGGTCTGGACTTTGACTGGGCCATTCTAACACATGAATATTCTTTGATCCAAACCATTCCATTGTAGCTCTGGCTGTATGTTTAGGGTCATTGTCTTGCTGGAAGGTGAATCTCCTTCCCAGTCTCAAGTCTTTTGCAGCCTCCAACAGGTTTTCTTCCAGGATTGCCCTGTATTTAGCTCCATCCATCTTCCCATCAACTCTGACCAGCTTCCCTGTCCCTGCTGAAGAAAAGCATCCCCACAGCATGATGCTGCCACCACCATGTTTCACAGTGGGGATGGTGTGTGCAGGGTGATGAGCAGTGTTAGTTTTCCGCCACACATAGCGCTTTGGATTTAGGCCAAAAAGTTCAACTTTGGTCTCATCTGACCAAAGCACCTTCTTCCACATGTTTGCTGTGTCCCCTACATGGCTTCTTATGCCTGTCTTTCAACAATGTCTTTCTTCTTGCCACTCTTCCAAAAAGGCCAGATTTGTGGAGTGTACGACTTATAGTTGTCCTGTGCACAGATTCTCCCACCTGAGCTGTGGATTTCTGCAGCTCCTCCAGAGTGATCATGGGCCTCTTGGCTGCTTCTCTGACCAGTGCTCTCCTTGCTCGCTCTGTCAGTTTAGGTGGACGGCCATGTCTTGGTAGGTTTGCAGTTGTGCCATGCTTTTTCCATTTTTGAATGATGGATTGAACAGTGCTTCTTGAGATGTTCAGAGCTTGGGATATTTTTTATAACCTAACCCTGCTTTAAACTTCTCCAGAACTTTATCCCTGACCTGTCTGGTGAGTTCTTTGGTCTTCATGATGCTGTTTGTTCTTCACTGTTCTCTAACAAACCACTGAGGCCTTCACAGAACAAGTGTATTTATGCTGAGAGTAAATCACACAGTAGGACTCTATTAACTAATTAGACGACTTCTGAAGGCAATTGATTGCACTGGATTGTATTTAGAGGTATCAGAGGACAGGGGGCTGAATACTAATGCACACCACATTTTTCAGATTTTTATTTGTTTAAAATTTTGAAGACCATTTATCATTTTCGTTTCACTTCACAATTCTGTGCTACTCTGTGTTGGTCTATCACATAAAATCTCAATAAAAAACTTTTAAGTTCGTGGTTGTAAGGTGGAAAAATGTGAAAAAGTTCAAGGGGTATGAATACTTTTGCAAGGCACTGTATATGCGACACAATGAGGCATACTTATTTTTAAATAAGTGTAAAACTTGTAAAACTATGACGTAAACAGAGAATATAAACAGCAGAGTTGCTCCAAGTGACCGCTACCTGACATCACATACGCCACCACCAAAGGAAACCCATCTGTTATTCAAAAAAAAAACAAAACCATCTCTCAATAGCTATTTAGTCTCTGAAAATTAAAGTTTGATTTTTGAAATCTATGACTAATTTTACATTTTAAAAAAAGTATGAAAATCAATTAGCTGGAGGATCCCTTTAAGAGTCTAATACAAAAAAGTTGAACTGACAGGTTTTTAGCAGAAAGGTGAGCCATTTGGATATTATAGTTTTCATCTAAAAGCAGACCTGACAGCACGCCACTGCGCTGAGGAACCTCCTGTACATCTGTATGGGAGAACAGCATGGTTTTGTTTGGCCTTTAAAGACATTAAAAAATAAAAAAAATGCGTTTAATCTACATAAAACTAGTGTCGATTCAAGAATAAATAACATTTACGGAAAATATAGTGTTAACTTTGTGCAGTGTTGTGACTTGAAGTGTTTAACGTTGTTTGGTGTGATGCATTACACCGAAAACTCACAGGCACCGCCATCTCGGCGTTTTTTTTTTTTTAAGTGATATTTGTCACCGGTCCGTGCGTTTTGTTGCTGCTTCCAGCTCACTGTTGGTTCAATCAGCTTGAAACTCATGATTCCCACCTAGTGGTTGAATCCCTCATGTTGACTTGTTTTTCCAATTAAAAAAAAATAAAATAAATCAGCTGAACACTTTGCTGTCTCGTGCCTGCGAAAGATCGGCTCACTGAGGGAAATTTTGTATCCTTCCTAAAAAGTAATGATTTTCCTATTTTTTTCATGGAGAAAAGGAATAAATAAGAAGGTGTATAAATATCAGTGATCCGGTTTTGAAGAGAATTAAAAGTTTGAGCCTCTTATACACAGCACATTCAGGCACTGCCGTCATTAGTCACGCTCAGTGTCCACAATTTAAGGTGAACATACCCGATAAATTCTGGCTTTTATATTTAAACGCAAAGGACGGACCAATTTCACCGATTTATTGCCTTTAAGCCTTCTAGGTGCAGAATTGTGATAAACAAGAAGCAGCCTTTATCTGTAATACTTACCCTGATACTCAAAATCTCTGTTTTTGGCCTGTTAATTTCTAATTGAGGTTGTTGGAGTTTTTTTCCCTTCATGAATGGAAAATTAAGCCAGTGGAAAATGGTTGCTGGTTTGTGACCGGGGCAATGGACAGAAACGGAAATTTTATTTAAAAAAAACAAACAAAAAAAAACAGATTTTCAAATGTTCATTACTATTTTTTTAAAAGACATTTACAAAATTAAACAAGTTTTCAATTCAGATATTCACGCTTTTTAATTTGATACACTACACAACACTATGACTACTACTTTAAAAAAAACGGCCTGGCTCTGCTACTAAAAGGGCCACTGACAAATTCAACAAAATTAACAATTCATCACACACAATTACATATAGACACCTAAATCAATAAGTGTCCCTTTTTCTAAATCCTCATAAATCAGAAGTCTCTGTGCTGGGATTGAGGGTGTCAATTTCCCCAAAGAACAAAAAGGAGCAGAAACAGGCTGCAGGTCAGTGCTCTTCGGGTTACGTTATTCAGTGACTACTGAATAATGTACATTATAGACAAGTTCTGGCACATCTTGCAGATGCATGGGTGCAAGTATAAAATCTTCAAAAACCTGAAAAGTCTGACAAGATCAGACATGCATGGTGCAGCCACGCAGGGGGGGTTACAAAGGGAGGTGAGCCCCCCTTAGGGCTCGAAAAAAATTTAAATTACAAGTTAAAATGGTTGTCTCTCATGCAAACATTTATAATATATTTATAATATTAATAGTTATATGATTTGCATATTCACATCAAATGTTTAATACATTTCATCAATTCATCTGAAATAATATTTCAAGTACAAGGCTTGATATTTCAAAACATCTAGCAACTACTAATTTAAAATGTTGAAACAACCATTTTTTAAATATGCTTTTGCTGCGATGCCTTTTTTACAATATATACACTGGAATAGCGGTGTTGATTTGGTCGAACAACGTGCTACGTGCGTGAAACATACCACATGTATAACACCGTGAAACAACGGGCTAGTCAGGACCGCTTGGCGGTGAGCGGCGTATAAATTGGATGAGGTTTGTGGCGAAGACGAGATGAAAAGATTTGTCTCGTGCAGAGACTGTACCGCAGTAATACGCTGAGAGTAGAGCCAATGATTTTCCATTTCAAAATCTGGCTTTTTCCGTTTCAGACAATGAAAAATTCCGTTTCACAATTTCAGTTCAAAATTGTTCTGTTTGGCTCCAATTCAGTAATTCTGGCTGGCATAATTTTACTTGGGTTTCAAAGTATTCATCTCTAGACACAAATGGTCCTTTGCAATGATGAAGTCATTCATGAAAAAAAAAAAAAAATCACACTGACAGTAGGCTGATAAATTGCATTAATAAAAAAAATTAAAGTGGAATCACAGATTGAGACAACTCAAAATATTTTACTTGACGTACTGGTAACAGATAAATCAAGAAACTAGGATCACCGTTAACTAAAAACCCATCTCATATATAATATATGCAATAGCATAGCATATATAATCTCAATATAATATTGACAGTACTGATAAATTAATAGGGATAAATTAATATTCAGTAATACTTACTGAGCCTGTAATGACAATACTCATAACTGACTGTTTAAAATATTACTCTATATCCATCTTTTTTAGTCCACCACAAACTCATGAAACAAATGTTTCCTAACAGAACACAGAACGCACTCTCAAACAGACGAGAATAGTTTAACTTCGATTGTAATGACAGTCCTGAATATTCCTTGCAGATCAATCATTGCACGCTCTCAGAGTACCGGGAAACGCTGCTCGATATCGCCATTATGATCGAGCATCGTAAGTTGTTTAGTGTTGGTCTCCGTGAGACTGAAACTTCTGTCATTTAGAAGAGGTTTACACACGGAAAAGGAGCGCTCAACGTCCACACGCGCCACTGGCAACCATATGGCGTCCTTGGCCACCAGAGCATTCGTTTTTTTTTTTTTTTGCAGTCGCCATTCTGGTTGCGACACGGGGAGCGAACCTGTAAACAAGCAGCTCGTTGGCTGGCTGGGTGTGCCACAAGCCAATCACAATCACCGACAAAGCTGCCTTGACCGGAAAGGCATGTCTGCTTGGGCGTTAGCGGCAGCTACGCAGAAGCCTTTCTGCAGCAGTTACACTTTGACACGCGAGCAATGTTTCACTATAAAAATTCCGTAATTTCCGTCCGTTTTCCGCAATCGCGGAAAATCATTGGCCCTATGAGAGTGAAAAAGTGAGAGGGCCACCCCCCACGAAAAAAAAATCTTAACGGATTTACACGATTTGGAAAAATGACACTTTCAGAACCGAAAAAACCGGAGCTTCCGGCACATGCCGGAAAACTTGCACCCATGCAGATGTACTGAAGTACTGCATCCCATCCCCAACACTTCATTCAACTCATGTGGATCTGTGGTTACGGTCAACTGGTGGGAAATCTTTAAAATCAGGGACAGTGTTTAAGAGAAATATTTTATTAAAGTAGAGTTTATGAAATCAACTAGACACTGAAAGTCCGTGTGCTTTAGTTATCTTGTAAACACACACAGATGAAGAAATTATTCCCATGCACAGTTTTCTATAAGAACAGACTTTGTAAATCCATACAGAAGGAAGAGGGGGTGCATTTCTTCCCCAGACAGACGCTCTCTTAACTTCTGCATTTTCAGTTCAGGTTTCAGTATTATTTTTACACTCTTCGTGAGTGGTTTTGTAAAGCAGCAGGTGAAGAGACCGTGCAGCGAGTGTCGCGTCTCACCTGAACAGAGCCGTGAAACTGCAGCCAGGCTTCAAGTGGGATCTCATTCTGAGGTACAGACAGAAGCAACTCAAAGCAGCTCCTAAATAAAGCAGAAGAGAGCAGCATTTAGGCAATGCTGGAGAGAAAAAAAAAAAGTCAGTAATAGAGCAAAGAAAGATGGCATGAATGGTCAGGTGACCTCATACACACAGGTTAGGGCTGACTGTAAAACATCCAAGTGAATTCAGGCGAGGAATTCAATTTTTTTTTTAAAATAAACATAAAATTACCATAAATGTATAGAAATATGCAAATTAAATGTATAGAGATATGGATTTGGAAGAGAGATGCAACCATTTCAGATTGTTCTAGTGAACATGCTGCATCTCTTTGTGCAAACTAGAGATGGATATGATCAAAATATCATACTGTGATACTTAAAGGGATCCTCCAGCAGATTTATTCTCAAACTTATTTAAATCAAATCGAAGTAGTCTCAGATTTAAAAAAAACAAACAAACAAAAACCCTAAACTTTCATTTTTCAGGAAACCAAATAGCGTTCGAGAAAAATGAATTTTCTTTAAAATGTCAGATGGGCTTCCTGCAGTGGTGACGCGTGCGATGATGTCAGGTAGTGGTCGCATCAAGCAACTCAGCTGTTTATATCCGTTTTCAAAAGATCTACAGAAAGCGTATGCGTGCGTGCTCTAAAGTCTCGGTTTTAAACCATGCCATGCTCTCTGTTAATCTCCCCAGCACCAGCTGTAGATCATGTTAAAAAAGATTTTTGAGCACAAAGTGTCATGTCACGCTGCGAGTTGAGCCATTTTAAACCGCGATTTTAGAGAGCGCAGCCACACACCACTTTGCCACACCCTTTCTGTAGATCATGTGAAACGATTCTGCAGCGCGAGGTCTCATGTCTGATCCAGTTTCTGTCGGTGAGCCTCTGTTCCAGCTGATCAAGCACACTCTGCGTTTTCTGTGTGGAAATGCAGTCGAGTTCCAGCTTGTGCTTTTTAGCATCATGGTATTTATATGCGACACAATGAGGCATACTTATTTAAAAACTGATAAGTTTGGTAAAGATGCTCCTAAAACCACGATGTAAACAGAGAATGGAGCACTTGCATGTGACGTCACAGCCGATCCAGATTGTAAACAGACGCCACCTTGTCGGTCAAACGCCATATTTCCGCCTTCTACTTCTGCTTCTACCTTTTCTTCTGGAAAACCCTACTATATACAACTCTACTACAACGTCAACTCCACTGAAAATCAATAAAACATAAGACGAGTGGAATCCTGTGTCCGAGTCCTTCCCTTTCAAGTGTGGGAAACCCATGATGCTCACATGCATTTGACAGTAGGCTGCCACGGGACCCTGACAGGCGTGCAAAACGGATTGCTGCTATCAAGTATACCATATATACAGTAATAGTGAGAGACTACTGATACTTGATCTAACATTGGTTTCCAGCAGAAAATGACGGTTTGTAGTGATTTCCATCGCATGCACAACATTCCGCACGAGATAGCGAGACCAGCGGGGTCTCAGTACTTAAGTGACTTACCCGTCCAATGAGGATAGTTATTTTCTTGTTTACAAGATGCCACATCTGAGTCGCTGACAAATCCTGAATTTCTGTAAAGATAACTGTGCAGAGATTTATAAGCACGCAGTGCTTCACCACTGAACAGCGAGGGAAAGTTAATGAGGTATTTATACACATCTGGGTATTCCACCTCTGGCAGTTCAATATCCACTGACACGGTCGTGAAAACTACGTCCGGTAATCGATAAGGGTCACTAATCTGTAGGTCGTTTATTTTAGACATATATCTAGTTATCTGTTCATTAGAAAAATGAGCCGTGTAGTCCGTCGGTTGAAATTGATCCATTTTGTACACGAGTGCAGCAGTATTCAGCGGTGTTTTTTTACCGACAAGATGGCAGCTGTTTACATTCCGGTCACGTGACTGCAAGAGGTCTATTGCCGCTTTTCCACTACCAACGCGGCTGAGTTGGGCTGAGTCGAGCTGAGTGGGGCTGTTGGAGTTGCATTTCGACTACAACCGCGCTGAACTGGAAGTGGGTGGACACATTGGGTGGAGTTAGCGAAAGTGGGTGGACGTCACGTGATGTTAGGCGGCGCAAACAGTGACATCAGTGATCTTTTAAGCGGTAGTCTCACGACCTGGATAGTAAACAATAAACATGGAGGACATGGAGTCGTTAGTGTTGCTGGTCTTGGTGCTGTGGCTTGTTGTCACCGACAACGCCAACAGATACTGGCAAGAGCGTATAGATGAGGCGAGGCGCATAAGGCTTCAGAAATTCTCGTAATTCTTCTTCTTCCGGGTTTACGGTGTTTACAGATCCCAGCGTGCTCGCGGGGTGTGTGTGGGCATGTGAGAACACTCCTCCTCACCAATCAGTGCACAGGGGAGTGTCTGCTCACGCCCCTAGCCCCACTCGGCTCGGTTTGGCTCGCTTCAGCCCCACTCCAAAACCGTGCGAGTTTTGGGTGCCGAGCAGGGCTGAAGCGAGCTGAGTCGTGCTGCTCTGAGGTAGTCGAAACGCGAGCCGTGTCGGGCTGAAGTGAGCTGAAAAAGGGTAGTGGAAAAGGGCCATTAGTATATAAACAGCTGAGTCGCTCCAAGCAATCGCTACCTGACATCATCGCACACGTCACCACCGCAGGAAACCCATCAGGTATTTTAAAGAAAATTCGTTCATTTCTTAACAACTACTGGGTCTCCAAAAATGAAAGTTTGATTTTTGAAATCTGTAACTATTTTGAGAATAAATCCACTGGAGGATCCCTTTGAACATGTTCAAAATATTAAAAATATCACAGCGCGATAAAGTCAAGTTACTTTTTAAAAAGAACATGGGAAAGCTGGTCTGAATTAACAGGAAGTCTGTATTAACTCAATCGCTCTTTACAACCGTGATGAGTAGAAAAGCATCTCAGAACACACAACCTATCAAACCTTGAGGTGATGAGCTACAAGAGCAGAAACCACATCAGGTTCAATCCTGTCGATTGAGAATCTGAGGCTATCGGGGCATAGACTCACCCAAACTAGACAGTTGAAGACTGGAAAAAGAAAAAGGTGATTACTACTACCCCCCCCCCCAATCTTCATCCATCCAGTTTCGAGCCTCAGCCCATTATAGCCCCATATTCCTGTTCTTCAATGACAGGAGTGGACCCTGACACGGTCTTCTGCTGTTCTAGCCCCTCCAGCTCAAGGATTGATGTTTTGTGCTTGTTGAGATGCTTTTCTGCTCACCACGTCTGTAAAGAGTGATTAATCACGATATCCTTCCTGGCAGCTCAAATCAATCGTGTAGCCATTTTCCTCTGACCTCTCATCAACAAGGCGTTCGTTTCCTCCCACAGAACTGTCGCTCACGCGATACTTTTACTTTTTTTTTTTTAAATATTCATTTTTGTGTAAACTTTAGAGACTGTTGTGTGTGAAAATCCCAGGAGATCAGCAGATTCTGAAACACTCAAACCAGTCCATCTGGCAGGAACAAACATGCCATGGCTGAAGTCACAGATGTGACACATTTTCTGCATTCAGATGTTTGGTGTGAATGTTAACTGAAGCTCTCGACCTGTATCTGCGTGCTTTTACACGGTGTGCTGCTGCTGCCACATGATCAGCTGATTAAATAACCGGATAAACGAGCAGGTGTACAGGTGTTCCTATTAAAGTGGACAGCGCGTGTCTCAGTATCATGACGTGTCTCATTTCAGCCAAACCTTGGCAGAATTTGCCTGAACTACTCTTTTCAAGAAATAAAGCGGGATCAGTATCATCACCAGTCCCATAGTTCAGCCATGACAGAAGATGAAAGGAATAAAGTTAAAAGAGAAAAGAATGAAATAAATTAAATCCACAAGCTCCACAATCGTGCTGTGATGTTTTAATTGAGGCATTATAACGTAACCGATGCCATCCGTCCTTTACGATCCATGGTCAGAGCCCTGATAACGACCTGGTGCTGATGATTACTGAAAGCAGTACTTACAGCGCAAGTCTCTTCAGCACGAGGGCCACGCTGGACGAATCGGCCGTTAGGTGTGGCCTGGCTGACGCAAAGCAGTTGATGGAGAGACAGTAGACTTCCAGCAGCGTGAGTCCGTGCTCGACCGAGTTCCGACTCCCGGCATAGTGCATGAGAGCCTGCAGAGAACCCCCAAAAAATAAAATCATTATTCAGCTTATTACAGCTCATGAGTTAGCGCACACAGTCCTTAACGTAAACTACAGGCTTGTCTATTCGCCGTCAGGAATCACATGCATGAGGCTAAAGACAGTTAACTTGTTTTGTTTTTTTTAAGGACCCACATCATGCTATTCATGTATTTATATTTCACGCTGACAAGTCAGTTCCTGCTATTACTCATGTTCCATCAGCTCTAAATAGTTGCTACATCAACCTCTCTTTTTCTCCCTTGAAGCAAGATGAAAAATGCCTCTTTTCATGACATTGAGAAACTGAAAAGCCCTCCAGCCTTTTAAAAAAAAAAAAAAACCTCCACCCACCACACAGCTGTTTATCTGCTTATATTACGTACATTTCAAATTTACATAGAAACAAACATGGAGCACATAAAATATATACATTATATACAGCGCCCTCCACAATTATTGGCACCCCTGATGTTAATACTTTGTACAACTCCCTTTTGCCAACAAGACAGCACTTAATCGTCTCCTATAACATTTCACAAGACGGGAGAATACAGAGAGAGAAGGATATTCGACCATTCCTCTTTGCACAGTCTCTGTAAATCATCCAGAGTCCTGGGTCCTCTCCTATGCACTCTTCAGCTCACCCCACAGGTTTTCAATTGGGTTGAGGTCTGGGGACTGAGATGGCCATGGGAGGAGCTTGATTTTGTGTCTGGTGAACCATTTTTGTGTAGATTCGGCCACATGTTTAGGGTCATTATCTTGCTGAAAGACCCAGTGACGACCCATCTTCAGTTTTCAGGCAGAGGCCGCCAGATTTTGATTTAAAATGTCCTGGTATTTCAAAGAGTTCATGATGCCATGCACCCTAACAAGGTTCCCAGGGCCTTTGGAAGAGAAACAGGCCCACAGCATCACCGATCCTCCCCCATACTTCACAGTGGGCATGAGGTGCTTTTCCGCATACTCATTTTTTGTGATGTATTAGAATGTTTGTTGCCAAAAAGCTCTATCTTGGTCTCATCTGACCAAAGCACACGGTCCCAGTTGAAGTCCCAGTACCGCTTAGCGAACTCCAGACGTTTACGTTTATGCTTGTAAGTGAGAAAAGGCTTTTTCCGTGCATGCCTCCCAAACAGCTTGTTGGCATGTAGATAGCACCTGATGGTTGTTATGGAGACTATTGCCGCTTTTCCACTACAAACGCGGCTGAGTCGGGCTGAGCCGTGCCGTGCTGAGTCGGGCTGAGTGGGGCTGTTGGAGTTGCATTTCGACTACAACCGCGCTGAACCGTGCTGGCTAGAAGTGGGTGGACACATTGGGTGGAGTTAGCGAAAGTGGGTGGACGTCACGTGTCGTTAAGCAGCGCAAACAGTGACATCAGTGATCTTTTAAGCGGTAGTCTCACAACCCGAATAGTAAACAATAAACATGGAGAACATGGAGTCGTTAGTGTTGCTGGTCTTGGTGCTGTGGCTTGTTGTCACCGACAACGCGGACAGATACTGGCAAGAGCGTATAGATGAGGCGAGGCGCATAAGGCTTCAGAAATTCTCGTAATTCATAATTATTCTTCTTCCGGGTTTGCGGTGTTTACAGATCCCAGCGTGCTCGCGGGGCGTGTGTGGGCGTGTGAGGACACTCCTCCTCACCAATCAGTGCACAGGGGAGTGTCTGCTCACGCCCCCAGCCTCACTCGGCTCGCTTTGGCTCGCTTCAGCCCCACTCCAAAACGGTGCGAGTTTTAGGGGCTAAGCAGGGCTGAAACGAGCTGAGTCGTGCTGGTTTTTGGTAGTCGAAACGCGAGCCGTGTCGGGCTGAAGTGAGCTGAAGCGAGCTGAAAAAGGGTAGTGGAAAAGGGCCATTTGTGACCCCAAGATGCTCCTCTTTGATGCAAATTCTCCAACAGTGAGCTTTGGAGAACTTTTTCCTTCTCTTCCCATCCTCCTCACTGTGCGTGGTGGCAAGATAAACTTGCATCCTCGTCCAGGCTTGTTTGCCGCTGTTCCAGGTGTTTTAAACTTCTTGACGATTCCTCTGGCTGTAGATATGGGCCGGTGTAGGCGAGTGGCTGTTTTCTTGTAGCCATTGCCTGACTTATGAAGGTCGACACACATCTGCCTGACTTGAATGGTGTGTTCTCTTGTCTTCCCCATGTTGAAGAGTGGATAAGAGAAATAGGCCTCTGTGTCACATCATATTTATACCCCAGAGAAACAGGATGTGATGAATTACTAATTAAAGGTTCCTAGATACTCTGATCAACTTTATAAACTACAGTAGAAATGATAGAAATGCTTCAATTACATTTATTCTCTAGGAATTGCTATGGTGCCAATAATTGTGGAACAGGTGATTATGAAAAATAATTATTTCTTAGTCAGGGTTTTTTTTTTTTTTTTAATTCACTTGAGTTAAGGGTTACAGTTTTCTAAAATTTTCAGTGTGAGATTATGTTTCTGCAATAAAAACTGAATTATTTTAAGGCTTTTAACACAACCGGGGTGCCAGTGGATTTACCTTGTAACCAACACGGTCATTGCTGCTGTTGAAGAAAATTAATCAACACCTTCAGACCAATCAGTATAGTGAATTCAGCAGTGCTGTGCTATAAACTGCGAACCAGTTTCTGAATTAAAGCTGTACGGCCTTTCAAATTTCATAAATTCTGTGAAATTTAGTTCCGTCTGAAATGTGGTGATTGTGATATCTGTTTATTTCTGTAATATCTGACAAAATATCAGGCCATTCTGTGGCTGGGAAGTTATTTAATTTGAGGGGATTCAAGCAAATAATGTGCATGAAATCGCTCGCTTGGCGCAGTCAAGCAGACAGAGGAAGTCCGTGTGCGCATGCGCAGGTTTACCTTCTTCTTTTGGGTTTTACGGCAGCTGGCATCCACAGTGTTGCATTACTGCCATCTACAGGTTTCCCTTTGAGCGTGCACTGACAGTTCCATCATTCTGTCGCTAAACGAACAGCTGATCACGCCGAGGTGCTCGCTGAGCGCCAATATTTATTAGTTTGGTCCTGCGTTTCCTTTCCTTCGTATATAACAATGTCTTTTCTTCTCGCTTTCTTTCCGTTACTGTAGTCGCTCTTTCATGTTTCATTCTCACACTCACATCCTCCATTTTTCTCTCCTGTTTCAAATTTATATCCCACAATGCCTTGCGTGAACGGGGAAAGCCCACCACGTGATGCATGATGTAGTATCTTGAATTGGGTCATGGTGAAGAAAGAAAAAAAAAAAATAGCAGAGAATTTAAGGACACGTGGAGATACATTCATTAATTTTTCTATTAAAAGAAAAAAATAATAAAATTGGAAGTCTGTGATTCAAATTCAGTAGCTTTCGGTCACTAAACAAAAATAACTGGGTGTCGGGGAAATTCTTTTTATGACCTACACAAAATTAGAAAGGCAGTACAGCTCTAAATGAACGTACTGTTGATCATTTTTAAACGATTGCACAACTGCACCGGAAATGAATTTAACAGACAGGCCGACCCAAAATAACACAGAAGTCAGATGGTGGTTAAAATAACCGTGACACAGGTTTTAGTGTAGCAGAAAATCAACAAGCCACATTTCCTCTACTGTCAAGCTACAAAAACACACTAATGCATCTGCACAAGAGTTTAATTCAAAAGGCATTTTCGACTGCACAAGTGTGTGCATTACACAAACAATCCATAAAACCCACTGCCTGATGTGAAAAAAATTTCAGATTAAGTTTTGTTTTCACTGATCAAGAATTTTACCTTGGTGAAATTCTGCCACCAAGCCAGGTCCCACATCCTGCTACTCAACAGCCATTTCATTATTTGCATACGATTTAAATATAACTAATTCACCCTACATTTTAAAACACAACAGCCACTCGGAAGCAGCCATATTTAGCACTCCAAATACTGACCCCTAATCAGATAGCTCACGGTCACTGTACAGAAGAGAGCGATTTAACACTGAGCAGCTAATGAGCTGCCAAACTCAGGAGAGTGTGTATGTGAGGAAATCCCTCATTGACCATTTTCACCTCGAACCATCTGCTCTGTGGCGCACTGATTGGACCTTCGAGATCAGAGAGGATGTACCTTGGGTAACGGTGCGATTTTCCCCCTGGCCCTTAAACACACACACGGAATCCCCTTTGACAAAAGCTTAGCCTGCAGACTCAAACGAGAGAACAGACTGGGGTGCTGTGTTTAACCTTCCAGGTTATTCTTAACAAGTGTGTGACGACCATTATTGAGGTAGTTTCAATAATGATTGATAAGTACGTCATTTTATCCATGTTGTACTTAAAACACACCACACTGTACTGTTTAGAGCTGACAGGACCACCAGGCATCTACTTTAAGGTGGAGCACTAATTACAATCAGTCCAGAAATGGAAGTAATTTGTAGTATTATTAAAAGCTGGTATAATTCTCCACATTTCATCCTCCATTAAGTTTAAAAAAAAAAAGTTTTATATACTAATAGGAATGGCAACAAAAAGGTCAACACTAGGGTTAATTAACCCTGAATAATGAACAGTGTGAGGAGTAATAGAAGGTAGTTCTATGATATACGATCTGTTGAATGGCTTATTTAAACCTATGAAAAGTAACGTTTCACATCATAAGCCTCTGGAGCTTTCTGGCTCTTTTTCAAGGCCACAACCACAGTGTCAACCTCAGGGCGGAAAAAAAAAATAAATCAAAGTCTGAAAACTCATGTCTTGCCTTTTCCTAACACAAGATGCACTTTTTTTTTTTTTTAGAATAATGTCTAATAGTCTATCATGCTACTGTTTTTAATTTTTCTCTCACGTTTCACTGTATTGGTAGAGATTTGGGATTAATAACGTACAACCATAACCCTGTAAACAAATCGATACACCGTTACATGAAGACAAGTCCAGATACGGTATCCATTTGCATATTTACAAGTAAACCTGGGCGGGCAGCAGGGGCGTTCACTCTGCTCTGCTCTTGTCCAGTCCCATCTCCTCCTCCTCTCTTATCCCTCTCCTCTCCCTTACTCAGACATCACATAGGCTTTCTGACAAATACAACATAAAGACATTAATGGTAGTTAAATATGCCCGTGAGCACCACTGCTAGTTGACCGTGTGGTGAATTAACTTTCCAGGTACCTCAGCTATGATAGCTAACATTAGTGACGGTTGATTGATTAACACTCGCAAATCAGCAATGAAAGTAATGAAACCGAGACAGTACCTGAGCGGAGCGACAGCAACACCGCCTGGACAAACCACCATAACAGTAAAACCCAAAGTAATAATATAAACAAATGTGTTATGTTTGGCTATAACCAGGATCACATTTGCTCATGATCATTTCAGACAATTGTGCATGGCTGAATATCGCAGCATAGCAATTTTTTTATGGGGGGGGGAAGAGATGCGCATCCCCCCCCAATATACATCATAATTACAACCCTGATCCATCAAAAAAAAAAAAAAAAAAAAAAACACAAAGTGGCAGGCCAACACTTTCAAAAGAAGCTGGCCGTATTGCTTAAGAACGGTCGTTTCTGGTGTCAGAAAATGACGCATCTTAAACTCTGCATGATAAAGATTAAAAGCAAAATAAAAAAAAAAAAAAGTCAATGGACTACAACCAGTGTTTATTTGTTAATAAAAGATAATTTGTTCAAATAAGATAGTACAATCGATTAGACATGCAACAACTCACCCAATTTAGAACTTGACTTTCCAAGAATTTTTTTTATTTAAATAAAAATTACCAAAAGAGCTGACATTTATTTTCCTTTATCAAATAATATTCTCTTACAAAAAAAAAAATTGATTCATTTTCTTAAGCAACAATAATTTAGAAACATCTCATTATCTGTAGCCGCTTTATCCTGTTCTACAGGGTCGCAGGCGAGCTGGATCCTATCCCAGCTGACTACGGGCGAAAGGCGGGGTTCACCCTGAACAAGTCGCCAGGTCATCACAGGGCTGACACATAGACACAGACAACCATTCACACTCACATTCACACCTACGCTCAATTTAGAGTCACCAGTTAACCTAACCTGCATGTCTTTGGACTGTGGGGGAAACCGGAGCACCCGGAGGAAACCCACGCGGACACGGGGAGAACATGCAAACTCCGCACAGAAAGGCCCTCGCCGGCCCCGGGGCTCGAACCCAGGACCTTCTTGCTGTGAGGCGACAGCGCTAACCACTACACCACCATGCCGCCCTAGCCTGGGCCCGCCCATCCTAAGCGTGACGCAACACGAGGGCCTGTTGCGAGCTTAGTCTGGCCAGGCAGGCTATCTCCAGCTCTTCCAAGCTCCCGAAAAATCGGGAGCCAATCAACTTTGAGCATCTCCAACGGCCCTGGGTAGAGGCGTGTTCAAGGCAGTGACGTAGTAGAACTGCGACCAGAAGCCATAGATTGTTTACAGAATCTATGCCGGAAGCGCTTCATTCACTAGAAACATTATGAACATGGAGCAAGTTCTCACTGAAAACAGAGCAAAGAGCAGCCCTGGAGGTATTTATTGAAAGGAAGGACGTTTTCGCCTTGCTCCCGACCGGCTTCGGTAAGAGTTTAATCTACCAGTTAGCCCTGTCGCGTCACATACGTCAGAGGAAAGAGTGATGTGATTGGTTTAAGCTTCGTCACAGCCTTTTCTGGCTTCAACCAGTAGCAAACTGAGGCATTTCAGGGAGGCGGGTCAACCACGGGCTCTGGGAAACGGTTGGGCTTAATATCTTTGCCAGACCAAATGCTCGCAGAGCTTTGAAGTCGCGTTAGCCAGACTAGTGCCGCCCCTAATTTAGAAACATTTATAAAGAAAACATAATAGCCTATTAACTAAAATTAAGTTAATAAAGCTGTTCTTAAACTTAGGAACATTTGTTCTCCATTTGCTTCTCTTTTCTTTATCTTTCAGCAGTCTGTAAAGAGACAGCTCCAATTTCTTGTTAAATCTATTTGTACACAGTCACACAGCAGCTCTTTCACATTTTAGAGCAGGTTTTTGTGCGTTTTCGCAGCATTAGAGCTTTTACCTCGCGCTCATTCCCTCTATTGTATACTGTAGTGCCCTCTGCTGTCTAAACAATGCAATTTCAGCTAGGAAAACACATTAGCCCGATAATTGCGATTCGAATCATCAAATTTCTATCGCGATTTATCATCACATGCCTATAATCGATATCACAATAGCACCACGACAATTCACCACAAAAATCGATATTATACCATCACCATGCCTAGCACATCCTCGTATTACAGCACGAATGAAAGGAAATGTACTGTACAGCGTCAAGGCTGATGCAGGTTTTTGTATCACTTACTGTAAATTTAAAGTAGGGCACAAATCTCTCTGAGCCCGATTAGATGTAAATGAGTGATATTTGCACAATGAAAAGCAGCAGGTGGGGTGAATCAGGTTATAAATCTCAGTGGGTCTGTCCTACAGAGACACCTGTGAAGAGAGACAGGGAACTGTGAGGACGACGACATGGCACCTGGTGAAAGCGTCATGAATCGGGGCATCAGATCAAACCTGCGAAGTTACTGCACGGCTGCTTAAACCCTCGCAATTCAAGAACAGCATCCGTTCGCTGCCATTAGTCTACTCAGATCCCTTACACTCCATCCTGCATTCCCAAGACACTCATTCATGATTATAACTGTTTCTCTACTCACTGGAGGCAATACAATTTTCCTGCTGATCTACACTGTGCTATGGATATTTCTTATTTATTCTATCCATTACCTGTTCATAAAGAGTGAGAATCTCTCGACACTTCATTACAAGTCTTGAGTTCTCATTCCTGTCATCTTCCTCACAATCGTTTATCCAGTATAAACCTCTCACTGCTTTGAAAAGCATCACACCATTTTTCATTCATTTACAAGATCAATTTGAATTGTATTCATAATTTCACACATCTGATGACATTTCAGAGCCCATTATCCACTTTTAGTCACCTAAAACAAGTCTATTAATACAGATTTCCTAAACGTTTTGGCCAAATGACCCATCACTCGATAAAGCACTGAATAAATGTACCATCAATTACGCATTCTTATTTTTAGGTCCAGTTCATATTATTAAGCTTCAAGGGGATTTTTTTTAATAACAATATTGAGCAAGAACAAACAGGAATTTAACTTAATTTTAGTGTAATAATATTTTCACACTGCGCAACACTACACAGTTGTGATGTTTTTGTCACTAACTTGCAGCTGTACTTCAGTCACGCAGTAATTTTCCTGTAACATGCCAGGACATTTTACACAGGAAATCACATGTGTGGCTTGCTTTTTTTTCTTCTTTTTTTCCCCTTCTTCGAGGGAAGCTGCCCGGGGCCCAGGCTGGGTGGTGGGGGTCCAGGGCAGTTTGAAATCCATCTGAAATATGCGTACTTGATCAAACTATGATGGTCCTGTGCATCATTTGCAAATTCTAAGTTAATAATTCCCTTAATTGCAATTAGTTTCTTTCCTTCATGAACATCTGCTCAAATGTTGCATGCATCAGGTACACACACACACACAAAAAAAAAAAATCCAAGAAGGACCCGTTAACTCCAGGGAGTATATTTAATTCTTAAAGCAAAATTAAATATCACACTAGGAGGAGTTATAATCTGATTATGCACTACATTCATACTGCTTACAGTACGTTTGAAAAAAAGTGTGTTTCTTTAGGAGTTCTTTTTAAAGGGGACATCCCATACACCTTTAAATTGTTTTATATTATCATCATTGGCCGAGATGCTTTTCTAAAAGTCTGATTGGAATTTTAAAAAAAAGCACTTTGGTTCTTTTTTCTCATGCTGTCTCAGCATAGTACGATCAGCTTCACTCTGATTGGTATAGTCAGACTGTAAACAAAAACTCATTCATCGTCCACACTCATGGCCAACACGTGGAACTCTAGCTAACTGAGAGGTGAGGCGGCTTCCACACCAGAATTACAGCCCAACATGTCCGAACCCGGGTCAGAAGAGGCCCATGAAGGAGTGGACACCAAACCAGTGCCACAACCAAAACCACAGAGGCTGTTCACCTAGGGGACCTGCTGCAGAGATGGGAACGACCCGGCGTGAGACCTTACACCCTCTAACCTCCAGATTTTTTTACGGCTCACTCAGTTTTCTTCTTTTGTGCGTCCTGGAACGGCACATTTGCGCTTTCCTCCTCCTGGCATCTGGACTTGTTCCTTCATCGTTTGCTGGATAACTAGGTAGGTGATGTCGGACATCTTCACAATTCGGGCTACTACGTGCGGATCATACGTTAACGGGTGGTGATACCATAAAAAAAATTTAAAAATTAAATAAAAATGGTGACAAGAGCATACGCAAGATGCATGCACTTTTGTAACTGACTTCTTTCGTCCTGTTTTTTTCTATGGTTGTTAGAGACGAGGAAATTAACCGTCCACTCTGACTCAACATATCCCAAAATTATGATATAAGGTACTAAAAAAAAAACAAGAAAAAGAAGTTTTTCCTGAAACGTCTCCTTTAAATAGTTTGTCACAAGCCTGGTCAACATAAAAACGAGTTAGGTTTTTTTTTTTTTGTATTAAAACCTCAACTTGCATGCAAAAATTAGTGCACCTTAGTAGCACACATGTTTAACTAGTTTAATGTTTTTCAAAAAAAAAAAACACCATTTAGTTGCTGACTCTCACTTTGCTCTCTATTAAAAGAGGAAACTTTTGGGTAACTTTTAAGATCAGCATGAAGATCTGAGCTACAGCATGGCTTTGCTACATGACTCTCTCTCTCTCACACACACACACACACACACACACACACTTTCCTTTGCCAACTTTGGAAAGTTGCACCTGCACCATGCAGAGAGGAGGAAAAATGAAAAGCCAGACTGACCACAGTGATGATCCTGACTATAATTTAAAAGGATGCACAGACTAAAATCACGCACAGTTACCCCCCACTCCACTCCACTCCACTCCACCCCACCCTGACCAACTGGCCTCCACCATACAGCTACATAGAATTAAAAACATAGAATAGAATACATGTGGTGTCTAAAGCCTTCATGGTTGGTATTAAAAGACGTTGCAGAATTAAGTGGACAGCGTGTCAGTGACATTACAATAAAAAGTGAGGAGCGGGCAGAGCGCAGTGAGGGGCAGAGCGCAGTGAGGGCCAATGCATGGCACAGCGGCTCCTTTAACTGGACTTGTGCACAGCGTCAAAACTACAGCCACAACTACCGCTCAGTACAGCATGAAGCAGCTGCACTGGCATCCGGAGCCGCGGTATAAATCTGCAGCAGCTACACAGACAGAGAGAGAGAGAGAGCTCGGTATACTCCTCTCCCCTCAGCCGCACAGTTTAGCAGCAGCAGCAGTAGCATGGAGCTAACCGAGCCCTCGCCGCTCCGGGAAACAATCCGCCGCTTCACTGCGCCGTGGGCTTTTTTTTTTTTGTTTTTGTTTGTTTTTACCTGACAGAAGTTGTCGCAGTACTCCGTGGACGAGGCCTCCGAGATGTCTCGCTGCCTCAGAGCGGCCTCGAGGTGCTGCAGCGTCGCCTGCAAACTCTCCATGGCGTAAAACGTGTCCTCATCCGCCCAGCCGCGGCCACTCTGCTCCGAATCCCCGTCCGCGCTCTCGTCCGCCATCTTCACTGCTGGTCCCGGCGCGTACGCATTCGGCTGGTCACGTGACCACAGCCAACCGGAGGCCCGACTCAACAGTGAGGGGAGGGGGGAGAGAACCCTCCGTGTGGGAGGAGTCGAGCTCCGTCCAATCACATAATGGGGCCCTCGGTGACCAATAGCAAAGCACGCACGGTTACACCCCTCAGCGTTTGCAGGTTAGGCCACGCCCGTCATAAACGTAGCGGCTTCCCAACCCCCAAAACGGTGTAATTTATTTACACCATGCTTTAGAGGATTACATAATAATAATAATAATAATAATAATACACCAATAAATCTCCACAAAAACTAAAGACAATCCCGGTTGCACACTTCCAATGCATGACTGACTAAGAATAACCCCACACCCTAAAAACACACAGTCACAGGCCTCTTGACTGCACTGTCAGGAACAGGGGTACAGCAGGAGTTCATCTCTGCTCCCCAACCTACAACCTACACTAATCTACCCTCAGGCATCATTACTGGACTTCAAGGTAACTATGTGTACCTCTTCAGAGTCAAAAAGCTACATATATATATATAGGGGAGAGCGGGGTAAGATGAGCCAGAGGGTAAGATGAGCCACCCCCTGTTTCTAAGAAACAGTAAACAAATGTGACCATGTGACCACATTCAAAGGGGGGCGGGACCATTTACTTACACTTGTGGAGAGGAGCACCACATGTCAAACTAGGTGAGGGAGATATTTATAAAAATGTGTTTTTGTGCTTTCTAAGTCAATTCCATGTTTGTCCACAGTGAAGATAATTTAGAGAAGACAAAAGTAGAATAATATTTAGACACATTAGGGTTAAGTTAGTGGCTTTCTAAGCTATGATATGAATGCTAATAAAAATAATTTTGATTAGCCTAATCCCCTTTATTAGCATTTTTCTACAAAATGGTGGCCACGGGGTAAGACGAGCCATTAGATGTGGGGCAAGTTGAGCCACTGGCTCAACTTACCCCATTGGTGGCTGAGCTTACCCAATATGGATGACACTTAAGTTTTCACATTTACTGGTCATATATGACAACATATATATATATATATATATATATATATATATATATATATATATATATATATATATATGACATCAGATGAGGAAGACCGGTTGTTAGATGTGGGGGATTATGTTGTGGCAAAATTCACGGGGAAGAAGAAAGTGCATTTCTTCATTGGCCAGATAATCAAATTGGATGTCTTCGAAATAGAGGCAAGACTTGTCAAAAGAAGCCGGTCATGCCATGGCTCTGCAAGAAAGCCGACCTTTGTCTTCAAAGAGAAAGATAAGGCTGTCCTGTCAAGACAGGATATTGTGAAAAAATTGCCCCACCCCTTTACTGTTGGGGGGACAGCACGGAGGGAGAGGCAAATGGTGTTCCCTTGCAATTTGAATGCTTGGAACATTGAATAATGATGAAATGATTGATGGAATGATTGCTGCATGTTTTAGCAATGTTTTAACCTACTGAAAGAAATAAGATTTTTTGGCACTGTTCTACTGTTTTAGTAATTTCTATAATATAGTATATCTCTCATTCCCTCTCTAACCATCCCTCTTTCTATCTATCTATGCATATATCTCTCTCTATCCCTCCCTATCCCATCTCGTTCTATCACCTCTCTCTTCATCTCCCCTTCTCTATGCAACGGCCCTATCCCCCACTTGCTTGACTTGACTTGATTCACTGATTGCATTTCTAATAATAAAAGTTGTTTACTTTGTTAACCTAACATGTTTTGTGTTGGCTCAATTTACCCCACACAGTGGCTCATCTTACCCCGTGCATGGGGTAAGTTGAGCCACTTGACATTTTTTTTTCAAGAGGTAATATCACTCTAACCATAAGAGCTTATCAATTATTTTTTGCTCAGATAGTAACAGTACACTTTGAAATTTGGTATGGTGTGTAGACTGGAAGCAAAAATGGCTTTAACATGTAGTTATGATGAAAAATGTAAAAAGTGGCTCATCTTACCCCGCTCTCCCCTATATATTCTCAATCAGGATATAAATGGGACAAATAAGTACCTTACTGCTCCAGTGACAAGCCAGTGGTACCCCTAAAGGTACAGTGATGCACTTTGTTTTCCGAGAGGGTAGGAATACCTGGGCACTTGCTTATTTATGCAAGTATTCAATCAACTAATCATGCCACATCAGCACAATGCATAGGTACAAGATTAAAGAGGTTACTGTGATATGCACAAGCAGTGACAGTGCACAGTGAAGTTCTTATTCAGTCTGTCTGTACAGATAGTGTGTTAAAATCGCACTGTGATGTTGGCCGTGATGTACAGTTCTGTGCAAAAGCCTTAGGCACACGTAAAGAAATGCTGTAGATCAAAAGTGGCTTAAAAATAATTAAATTAAATGTTTCAAAATTAAAAAAATACTATAAACAGTAATCAGTGAGCCATAATCAATGAAACAAAATCAGTATTTGGTGTGAGACGACCCTTTGCTTAAAAAAAATAAATAAATAAATCCGTCTCCGGTCCAGTGAGGTCAGTTTTATGTGGAAATGATCTGTAGGTTTTCCTGAGCATCTTCCAGAACCAGCCACAGTTCTTCTGGACACTTTGACTGCCACACTCACTTCTTCATTTTACACCAAAACCCAGCAGCCTTCATTATGGTTTCTTTTTCATCTGAAAAGTGCTCTCTTATGGAATATACTGCTCAGATACAAACTTTTTTTTTCTGTAACATTTAATTTTGTGCTGGAAAACGATCGCTTGGACTCTAAAATGTTTTTGCAACGCTTTGACTCAATAATGTAGAAGTCATAAAATAGAAATCTATAGCAAAGTTTTTATGGAAAAAAATATAGGATGCCTAGGATTTTTGCACAGGACTGTAAATCATAGGTCTCATCTCATTTCATTATCTGTAGCCGCTTTATCCTGTTCTACAGGGTCGCAGGCGAGCTGGAGCCTATCCCAGCTGACTACGGGCGAAAGGCGGGGTACACCCTGGACAAGTCGCCAGGTCATCACAGGGCTAAATCAGAGGTATGATATGAAATATACCACAAATACAGTACTAATGTGAGGTAGGTAGACTGTAGTGCAATAGTAAAGACAATTAAAGGTCCACAGTTATGCAGATGTTAATAATAATAGGTGTTCCTATTAATGTGGCTGGTGAGTGTACTATACATGAGATGTGTAACCATACATCAAAAAGGAGACTCCTTGGTGACCAATCATGAAGCAAGAGCAGTTCAAGGTTCAGCCTCGCCCACCATCGGGGTTAGATTACTTGAAGGGCCTTCCCTCCCACAAATGCAGCTTTATTTACATCATGTTACAGCTTCAGAAAAAAAAGACTCATTTTGTATTACTATTTTATTTCTTTTTAGACTTTTTTTAGAGGATCGGATCCCTTTTCAATTTGGTTCTTCTCAAGGTTTCTTTATTTTGTCTCAGTGGATTTTCTTGAGCATTACATTACATTACATTACATGGCATTTAGCAGACGCTCTTATCCAAAGTGACGTACAGTGAGTGCAAAAGTCAGGTACACGAAGCGCTGAACTTCTTGACAAGAAAGTTCTAGTGCTAACTGAACAAATGACAGCAATACCAAGTGAAATATTCTGTTGAAATACCAATATTCAAACAGTCAGGGAAACAAACCAACCACATCACACATCACATCACATTATCTCTAGCCGCTTTATCCTTCTACAGGGTCGCAGGCAAGCTGGAGCCTATCCCAGCTGACTACGGGCGAAAGGCGGGGTACACCCTGGACAAGTCGCCAGGTCATCACAGGGCTGACACATAGACACAGACAACCATTCACACTCACCTTCACACCTACGGGCAATTTAGAGTCACCAGTTAACCTAACCTGCATGTCTTTGGACTGTGGGGGAAACCGGAGCACCCGGAGGAAACCCACGCGGACACGGGGAGAACATGCAAACTCCGCACAGAAAGGCCCTCGCCGGCCCCGGGGCTCGAACCCAGGACCTTCTTGCTGTGAGGCGACAGCGCTAACCACTACACCACCGTGCCGCCCACAAACCAACCATATAAAGTATAATCATCCATCCATCATCTGTAGCCGCTTATCCTGTGCAGAGTCGTCGGCGGGCTGGATCCTATCCCAGCTGACTCTGGGTGAGAGGCGGGGTTCACCCTGGGCAAGTCACCAGATCATCGCAGGGCGACACACAGAGACACACAACCATTCACACCTACAGTCAATTTAGAGGAACCAGTTAACCTAACCTGCATGTCTTTGGACTGTTGGGGAAACCGGAGCACCCGGAGGAAACCCACGCGGACACGGGGAGAACATGCAAACTCCACACAGAAAGGCCCCCCAACAGTCGCTGGGCTCAAACCCAGAACCTTCTTGCTGTGAGGCGACAGTGATAACCACTACACCACCATGCCGCCTAAAGTATAACTAAATAGACAAAACTAAAACTTCAATAGTTAACCTCAGTCTAGACAGTACACAGCCTGGGTTGTTCCAGTGGGCCTGTTTGAAGCTGGAGGGAAAGTATCCAGAGGACAAGGAGGAGTTGATGAGGGAGGTGATAAATGGGAGGATGTCAGGAGTGACGGTCTGGAGGAGAGATAAGGGGATGGGGTCAAGGGTACAGTTGGTCGGACGGTGAGAGAGCAGGAGCTGGGAGACATCCGAAGTGGAAAGAGGGGGAAAAGCAGAGAGCAAGGGGGGGGAGACAGGCAGGGTGGGGAGGGGGAGGCAGGCATGGTGAAGGAGTTGTGGATGGTTATGATCTTTTCCTCAAAAAAAACCCGCAAAGTCCTCTGCAGTGATGGAGGACTGAAGTGCAGCTGGTGGAGAGTTGAGGAAAAGAAGAGAAGAGAACATTCTTGGCTTGGTCATTCGAAATAAAAATAAAATGCAATTAAATTGAGTCAATTAAAATAAGGCTTCGTGTGGTCTGGCCTTTTGTTTTCACAGTTCCTTGTTTGTCAGTTTTGGCATCAGAATTATTTCAGAATCGCAGAAAAAACAATGAACACATTTTCCTTTAATATTCAACTGAATTCATACAGCAGTGAACCACTGCCCTGATGGAAACAATACATTTCTACCATTCTGAACGGAAAGCATTTCTCTATAAAGCAATATGAATTTGTATTACATCATGTTTATTATTGTGATCATTATGTCATGGTATTATTTATGTTTTCATCAAACTATAGTACCAGAGGTAAGTACTTCTTGCTTTTCATATACAGTACCAGTCAAAAGTTTGTACACCCCTACTCATTCATCAGTTTTTCTGTGGTATTTTGACTATTTTCTACATTGTGGAACAATACCAAAGACATCAAAACTATGAAATAACATATGGAACATGTATGGAATTATGTAGTAAACAAAAAGTGTTGAAAACAAAATATGTTCCTGTTTTAACAGGTGTGCCTTGTCTAAAGTTGATTAGTGGACTCGTTCCTTGCCTTCTTATTGTCTTTGAGATCAAACAGTAAATAATAAAAATACAGTAAATAGCCCTATTTCATAACTGTAGTAATCCATATTATGCCAAGAACCAAACAACTAAATAAAGAGAAACGACATCCATCATTACTTTAAGACAGGAAGTGACTTTTTTTTTTTAAATAAAGAAAAAACATTGAATTAGATAGAAGATGTGTCCAAACTTTTAGCTGGTACTGTAAATCAAAGTCAGGGCAGTTGAGTCCTGCCCCAGATCTCTCCTGTACAGCCATCTTGCACTTCTTTCTGGTCAGAGGATGGAAAATTAGGACTGAAATATGAGTATTTGAGCATACATGGTAATCCAAGCAACATAACACAAGTTTTGTACATCTGATCTGGAAGATCCACAAGGAACAGAAAAAGCCGAAAACACCCCTGGGTGCCAGGTTTCCATGTCAACCTTCAAAATGTTAGCAGACTGTCTGTGACCACTGTTAAATTCCTGATTCTGATTGGTCAGAAGGTGTTGTTGATTACTTTTCAATAACAGCAGCTTTTATAGTTGTTCTGGTTGCAAGACAAATTACAGGTTTATATTAAATTCTTATTCTAATACATTATCATTGTGTTGTTATTTGTATCGCAGACACTCCACTTAAACAGATTAAACCGTGTATCATCATCATCGTCACTGCTGAACCCGATCCAGGCTTGAGGTCAACCATGTTTGACTGACTTGGCCAAAATTGCCGCAGTAGGGTGTCTACTTCCTTTCTGCACACTCGCACACATTCACACCTACAGAAAATTTAGAGTAGCCAGTTAATCTAACTGCATGTCTTTGGACTGTGGGGGAAACTGGAGCACCCAGGGGAAACCCACACAGACACGGGGAGA
Source organism: Neoarius graeffei (assembly GCF_027579695.1). Taxonomy (NCBI): domain Eukaryota; kingdom Metazoa; phylum Chordata; class Actinopteri; order Siluriformes; family Ariidae; genus Neoarius; species Neoarius graeffei. Next base: position 81,055,890 of record NC_083579.1, on the reverse strand, counting down.
ACATGCAAACTCCATACAGGCTCGAACCCAGAACCCAGAACCTTCTTGCTGTGAGGCGACAGTGCTAACCAGTGCACCACTGTGCCGCCCAAACCATGTATAATTGTTGTTATACTATCCACATTCACTGGACATGAGCAATCGTGCGCTCTGATTAGCTACTCTACTATGAGGCTATCAGTTCATATACCGTGAGTAGAGAAAAACAAAATGGCGGAGTGTGTTGCTGAACCAACCGAGGACAAAATAAAAACTCTACTCGAAAACAAAACTACAAAAATACAAAAAAAGCAAGAAAATATGGAATAAAAGTATTTGATGCTAAGAACATATCTTTGTTTATTTTTCAAGAATTATTATTATCGCATTTTTCAGAAATTGTTCCTGTCATTTTGCCGGTTTGTTTACATTCTTCATCTTTGATTGATTTTGTTGGACATTTTATTTAAAGTATTTATTTATCGAATTTGCAAAAAAAAAATGCTCTGTTTCTCAAAATCCAGTGAATGTGGATAGAATAAAACAGTTATTCCACTCAATCTCATTGTACATGGATTATAGACAACTCGGTGCTACACGCCTCATCGGCTGTCAGCTCATGTACGAATCGATTTCGTGGAATAATGGTTGATGGAATGTTTATTGATCGTTTGTGGAAGGAGTCTCCATCGTCAGTGCTTTATAAGAGTCAGCAATAAATCTGTTTCTTTATTACATTTTCTGACATGAGCAGGCCTTCAGGACTTTTTTTTGTGTAAATTATAAAAGCTATACGAATTAGTAATTAATAATAATTGCCAAGTTCTTTCTTCATGAGATAAAAATAAGGACAGTAATTACTGTATCATCTTTATTAATGTCAGAAATTTTCCATCAGTGTGTGGAATAGTCCTCAGATTGGTGAGCAGTGCTTTTTCGTTTTGTTTTTATTGACCATGTGTGATATCTGAGATTAAATGCTGAAACGTTCCTCGAACAGTGACTTTTATTTCTGCATAACCCTCTAATAAAACAAACGAGTATATTCACTTGTATCCTGCCTCAGACTATTGCACGGTACAATTAATAATTGTCAAGATATTGCACTTTACTACATACAGTGGTGCTTGAAAGTTTGTGAACCCTTTAGTATTTTCTATATTTCTGCATAAATATGACCAAAAACATCATCAGATTTTCACACAAGTCCTAAAAGTAGATAAAGAGAACCCAGTTAAACAAATGAGACAAAAATATTATACTTGGTCATTTATTTATTGAGGAAAATGATCCAATATTACATATCTGTGAGTGGCAAAAGTATGTGAACCTCTAGGATTAGCAGTTAATTTGAAGGTGAAATTAGAGTCAGGTGTTTTCAATCAATGGGATGACAATTAGGTGTGAGTGGGCACCCTGTTTTATTTAAAGAACAGGGATCTATCAAAGTCTGATCTTCACAACACATGTTTGTGGAAGTGTATCATGGCACAAACAAAGGAGATTTCTGAGGACCTCAGAAAAAGTGTTGTTGATGCTCATCAGGCTGGAAAAGGTTGCAAAACCATCTCTAAAGAGTTTGGACTCCACCAATCCACAGTCTGACAGATTGTGTACAAATGGAGGAAATTCAAGACCATTGTTACCCTCCCCAGGAGTGGTCCACCAACAAAGATCACTCCAAGAGCAAGGCGTGTAATAGTCGGCGAAGTCACAAAGGACCCCAGGGTAACTTCTAAGCAACTGAAGGCCTCTCTCACATTGGCTAATATTAATGTTCATGAGTCCACCATCAGGAGAACACTGAACAACAATGGTGTGCATGGCAGGGTTGCAAGGAGAAAGCCACTGCTCTCCAAAAAGAACATTGCTGCTTGTCTGCAGTTTGCTAAAGATCACGTGGACAAGCCAGAAGGCTATTGGAAAAATGTTTTGTGGATGGATGAGACCAAAATAGAATTTTTTGCATTATGTTTGGAGAAAGGAAAACACTGCATTCCAGCATAAGAACCTTATCCCATCTGTGAAACATGGTGGTGGTAGTATCATGGTTTGGGCCTGTTTTGCTGCATCTGGGCCAGGACGGCTTGCCATCATTGATGGAACAATGAATTCTGAATTATACCAGCCAATTCTAAAGGAAACTGTCAGGACATCTGTCCATGAACTGAATCTCAAGAGAAGGCGGGTCATGCAGCAAGACAACGACCCTAAGCACACAAGTCGTTCTACCAAAGAATGGTTAAAGAAGAATAAAGTTAATGTTTTGGAATGGCCAAGTCAAAGTCCTGACCTTAATCCAATGGAAATGTTGTGGAAGGACCTGAAGCGAGCAGTTCATGTGAGGAAACCCACCAACATCCCAGAGTTGAAGCTGTTCTGTACGGAGGAACGGGCTAAAATTCCTCCAAGCCGGTGTGCAGGACTGATCAACAGTTACCGCAAATGTTTAGTTGCAGTTATTGCTGCACAAGGGGGTCACACCAGATACTGAAAGCAAAGGGTCACATACTTTTGCCACTCACAGATATGCAATATTGGATAATTTTCCTCAATAAATAAATGACCAAGTATAATATTTTTGTCTCATTTGTTTAACTGGGTTCTCTTTATCTACTTTTAGGACTTGTGTGAAAATCTGATGATGTTTTAGGTCATATTTATGCAGAAATATAGAAAATTCTAAAGGGTTCACAAAATTTCAACCACCATTGTCTCATCTCATCTCATTATCTCTAGCCGCTTTATCCTTCTACAGGGTCGCAGGCAAGCTGGAGCCTATCCCAGCTGACTACGGGCAAAAGGCGGGGTACACCCTGGACAAGTCGCCAGGTCATCACAGGGCTGATCAGAAATCATGAAGCTTAAATAAATATATTACGTTCATTATGTCTTCTTCTTTAAATCAAAATAATTAGTTTTCTTTTGTTTCAGACATGTAAAAGCTTTTTACCTTTACCTGACATGTTTCGACGGTGTAACTTCCGTCTTCATCAGAGGGTCACCTGGATGTTAGTGTATGACGTGCCTTTATAATCAGCTGATGTTACGGAGGTGTGACCTCCCTGTCAATATTGACAGGTCGGTCACACCTCCCGCTGTCAGTGTTGCCCCCTCAGGACGGCGCTCCAGGTGTGGGAGAGCATGTACGCCCCCTCATCCCTGTTTATTGTTCTTGGGCTATGCTTTCTGATTTCTATTGACTCCTTGATCCAACGGTGGTATCTGTTGTTCTCTTGCTGTATGATCTGAGCATTGTCCCAGTCCATTATATGATTTTCCCTTCTGCAGTGGTCCGTTATTGCTGATTTCAGGTTCTCTTGCATAGCTTTTTCTTTTATTGCTCTTGTTTGTCTCTGTTCTGTTTCTTTTTCACATTCCTTTTTATGTTCCTTTTTCCGTGTACTAAAACTCCTTCCTGTCTCCCCAATCAGGGGTGCAGATAGGATTTTTGAACTGGGGGGGACTGAGCTGTCAGCAAATGATTCCATTTTGTGTATATGTGTGTGTGTGTGTGTGTGTGTGTGTGTGTGTGTGTGTGTGTACACTATCGTTCAAAAGTTTGGGGTCACTTTGAAATGTCCTTATTTTTGAAAGAAAAGCACTGTTCTTTTCAATGAAGGTCACTTTAAACTAATCAGAAATCCACTCTATACATTGCTAATGTGGTAAATGACTATTCTAGCTGCAAATGTCTGGTTTTTGGTGCAATATCTCCATAGGTGTATAGAGGCCCATTTCCAGCAACTCTCACTCCAGTGTTCTAATGGTACAATGTGTTTGCTCATTGCCTCAGAAGGCTAATGGATGATTAGAAAACCCTTGTACAATCATGTTAGCACAGCTGAAAACAGTTGAGCTCTTTAGAGAAGCTATAAAACTGACCTTCCTTTGAGCAGATTGAGTTTCTGGAGCATCACATTTGTGGGGTCGATTAAATGCTCAAAATGGCCAGAAAAATGTCTTGACTATATTTTCTATTCATTTTACAACTTATGGTGGTAAATAAAAGTGTGACTTTTCATGGAAAACACAAAATTGTCTGGGTGACCCCAAACTTTTGAACGGTAGTGTGTATACATGTTATTTCACCTCCCTCACTGCCATCACCAGGAACTACCTGCAGGCCAGGACATCTCATCTCATCTCATTACCTGTAGCCGCTTTATCCTGTTCTACAGGGTCGCAGGCGAGCTGGATCCTATCCCAGCTGACTACGGGCGAAAGGCGGGGTACACCCTGGACAAGCCGCCAGGTCATCACAGGGCTGACACATAGACACAGACAACCATTCACACTCACATTCACACCTACGCTCAATTTAGAGTCACCAGTTAGGCTGCTGGGCCATAGAAGGTTCACGCTGCACGCTGCATGCTGCACGCTACACGTTCACGTGAAGAACCGGACCCTGGGCCATTAAACTTCATGCTTGGATGTTCACGTGTTGCGTCTGTTCTACTTTGACCGAGTAACCAACAATATGGACTCTTCGGATGACGACGATTGCCTCATTCTGCTTTTACTGAGACAGAGGAAGAGAAAAAGGAACAGAATTTGGAGCCGAGAACACTTCCTTCTGAGAGAAACCCGTGGTGAATTTCACCGAACATTCTATAATCTGCTTGACAATCCCGATGAAGAACTATTTTTCAATTATACCATTCAATTATATTTTTTCTGAAGTTTTCCCCTGAAAGCATAGAGTTATCTCCCTAGACCCGTTCTGATTGGCTGGCGCGGCGGTGACCGCATGCATTGACTGGAATTTCCATCTTCACGCCTAGAAAAAAGTGTGCATGTTCATTTCACGCTTCACGCGTGAAGTGTGCAGCGTGCAACGTGAACGCCGTTCTATGGCCCAGAGCAAGTCATGCTACGTTTGTCCACTTTTCTTTACACGCGTGCAGCGTGAACCTTCTATGGCCCAGCAGCCTTAACCTAACCTGCATGTCTGTGGACGAAACCGGAGCACCCGGAGGAAACCCACGCGGACACGGGGAGAACATGCAAACTCCACACAGAAAGGCCCTCGCCGGCCCCGGGGCTCGAACCCGGACCTTCTTGCTGTGAGGCGACAGCACTAACCACTACACCACCGTGCCACCCAGGCCAGGACAATGATAACATTTTAACATAGCCTATGGAAATCCAAAGTTTACACATTATCATCACGCACAGAAATTGCAAAACTAGTTTTAAAACCGCTAAGTTCCAACTGTTAACCATAGCGAGAGGCTGGGCTACGTGTGTGTGTGTAAAGTGTAAACCAGTGCATCCTGACTTTCTAACTATGCCTGTGTGTTGCGTGAGCGGCAGTCAGTCAACAACTCTTCACAAAGTTTCCTTATGAAACAATATGCTCGCTGAAATTATGGCAGGGAACGCCAGATTACACATTAAAACTGCCTTCTGAGCACTGTATCTACAGGCTACCACCGAAAGAAGGAGGCTACCAGAAAGGCATCTCTACTCCGTACGATTTTACTTTCACTACGACATTACTTTGAACAGACGATCAAAAAATTGCAAGGTGATATGATAAAGTAAGGCACAGTTTACTTACAGTCGTTTTTTTTTGAAAAAACGATGCAATCGTTTTCTGCCTTTTGGCACCCTTCATCATGCCGTGTTGGGGTCCTGAACTAGGAGGCGCTGTCCCCGATATGCCTGTCAAACTGGTTGTCGGTAACCATAGCAACCAAGCTCGAGCTCGCAACCTCGCAGTTGCAACTATGCATGTATTTCGAGGACCACAATGGAAATAAGTATTTTTACTTTTTGTGTTATCCTCCGCAATATTTATATTTATATTATATGTTCACATGTTATGTATATGTTTCTATTGCGAAATCAATCAATCAATCAAAAAAAAAATGTACTGCTGTGCACCTCAATAAACCGAATGGTAATGAGTCTTTTGATTTTTCCGTGAGGTTTGCCTTATGCAAAGAAAGACAGCATAGACGTTTTTCCTCCCTATAAGTGGGGGGGACCGAACGAGGTGAATTTAAACCTGGGTGGGACGAATCCCCCCCCCCGTCCCCCCCTCTATCTGCGCCCGTGTCCCCAATGTAGGTTTTATTGCATGACCGGCATGGTATTTCATATATGACATTGCATTTATTGTGTTGGTCGATTTTGTCCGGGCGGCACGGTGGTGTAGTGGTTAGCGCTGTCGCCTCACAGCAAGAAGGTCCTGGGTTCGAACCCCGGGTCCGGCGAGGGCCTTTCTGTGTGGAGTTTGCATGTTCTCCCCGTGTCCGCGTGGGTTTCCTCCGGGTGCTCCGGTTTCCCCCACAGTCCAAAGACATGCAGGTTAGGTTAACTGGTGACTCTAAATTGAGCGTAGGTGTGAATGTGAGTGTGAATGGTTGTCTGTGTCTATGTGTCAGCCCTGTGATGACCTGGCGACTTGTCCAGGGTGAACCCCGCCTTTCGCCTGTAGTCAGCTGGGATAGGCTCCAGCTCGCCTGCAACCCTGTAGAAGGATAAAGCGGCTAGAGATAATGAGATGAGATGAGATGAGATTTTGTCCTTAGGGTGAACTAGTAGCTGTCGTAGTTTGGTGTGTGGTTTCACGGGTGTTTGTATGTTGTGTTTTTTCATGGCTCTTTGGATTTGTTCTGTAACTCCTCTGACATACGGTAGAGTCACTACTGCTTTACTTTCCTGTTTTTGGGTTGTCTGTTTTCTTCCTTTTTTCAGTGTCTTTTCTTTTGTTTTCACTTGTTGTGCGCCTTTGTGTATGGCCCATGGTGGATATTGACATGTGATCAGAGCTTGCCGTATGTGCCGTATCTGTTGCGCGTCCTGTGGGGTCGGTTATGGTTGCTGCACGTTCGTAGAGAGTTCTGACAACTGACAGTTTGTGTGCGATGGGGTGTTCGGACGTCCAGAGCAGATATTGATCAGTGTGTGTCGGTTTTCTGTAGATTGTTATTTTGATGTCTCCGTCGTCTGTATGATGAATTTTTATGTCCAAAAATGCTATTGATTTTTCTGTTTCCTCTTCGTGCGTGAATTTTATGTTGCCGCAATAACGGACCACTGCAGAAGGGAAAATCCTATAATGGACTGGGACAATGCTCAGATCATACAGCAAGAGAACAACAGATACCACCGCTGGATCAAGGAGTCAACAGAAATCAGAAAGCGGAGCCCAAGAGCAATAAACAGGGATGAGGGGGCGTCCATGCTCTCCCACACCTGGAGCGCCGTCCTGAGGGGGCAACACTGACAGCGGGAGGTCACAGGTCACACCTCCGCAACATCAGCTGATTATAAAGGCACGTCACTCTGATGAAGACGGAAGTTACACCGTCGGAACAAGTCAGGTAAAGGTGAAAAGCTCTTACATGTCTGAAACAAAAGGAAACTAATTATTTTGAATCATGAAGCTTTTTCTCTTTGCTCTAACCACATACGTGCTTCTGTGCCACGTGAACGGTGAGTGAAAAAAGAAAACTAATGATAGCATATAGATATCTATTATGCAACATTTTGGGGTTTGTCCTTTTTTTTAATGCTCATTTTATTTGCTCATAAAATCAAATGACAGTAACTGGTTTGTCTTGAAATTTTTCTCCTTGAATCAATTGTCTGAAATGATAGCAGTAGAATGATACAGCCCTGTGGTGCTGGTACAACTGGATCATGCACCTGTGATCACTGACTGACCACTTTATAAAACATCTACCTTCATAGTGCACCTTGCATAGGTATAGTTAGAAAAAAGTCTGTCTTTTTTTTTCCATGCGCAGTGTTTGTTAATGATCTGCTATCCTTCATCAGTGTTAGTTTCTCATCACGGCACTGCTGTTAGCTGTTAGCTGGGGATTTTTGTGTGTTGGTCTGTTTCCCAGATAATCAGTGACACTAAGGTGTTTAAAAATGGCAACACTGCTGTACAACATACACAGCTGCTGTGCTAATAACAATTGATCAACTAAATAATATCTGGTCAGATAGACTACAGTCAATAATTATGTCCCTATAACATGTACACCTATAGAGTAGGCATGCCTGATTAATAAAAAACAGTATATGGCATGTTTGTTGTTGTTTTGTATACATGCATAATATTGTACAATATTCTTGTTTGTCTAAAAGGAAACTGGTGGGAGGATTATGAAGAAAGCATAAAGCACCTCAGTCAGGAGAAGCTCTATCAGGTAAAAGATCCTTATTTATATGCATTACAATAGTTTGCTACATCTTTACTAATATTTTGCACCAAGTACAGTAAGGACATGTGTTTCAATATCTGCAAAAGCATACAACTTCTTCAAAAGTCTATCCTTGGGTTTCTGTTGTGACTTTGCTTTGAGCTACAAAAAAGGATCCTCACTGATTCTTTCAGTGCTTAAAGTGCACATCATGGGTAAATTCAGGAGCAAGATCAATGTAATTCTCCTATTTTATATTAAACTTTGGTCAAATCTGTCACATTTTGCATTTTGTGCAATTTTTTTAACCTTGCGCAATACCAGAAAAATTCAGTTGAAATCAAGCCATTTGAGGCGAAAACTTGGCATTTGGATTTCCTGGCAAACATTGATTTTCGTGACCTCACGTGCGGGACGCCTCCCTCTGAATCCTACGTCAGCGCTGGTTTGTTTATGAGAAAACGACCAGGTGGTTTTCTGCAAATTTCTTCAACGTTATCACGTAATTATTAAAATGGTTAACAGACGTATCGTAGGAGGGTCTAGCAACACCAACCTTAATGGGATTAGTACTCATCGTTTTCCAAAAGACCGGACAATGAGAGAGAAATGGGAGCGCTTCATGTGAGGCACCTGGAAAAAGCCAAGGACCAAGCAGAGCCGAGAAAAAGACCAAGAAAATTGGCAATTCTTAAGCTGACTGTTGCCAGGGTAAGAAATAAGAGAAACTATACTCTAAATTAGGTGTTCCTGTGTTTGTGTGGTACACGGATAATGTTATTTATTGACACACACACAAAAGTAAACAACACGAATGCGCTGGGCGATGATACACTTACTTCACATGTATCAAGGGATATACGGCGTGTCAGGGCTTGAGATCTTGGGACCTGTCAAACACATTAAATGTATATACAACCCTGCTTAGCCGATTCCATGTGTGTAGCTTATGAAATCTTTCTCCTACAGTAGCCAGTACTCTTCTAAATGAAGAAATATATAAATACATAATAGTAATTAGAAAAAAATATGATTTATATAACAATAGATAGATGAGCATTGATGCATGAATCCATGGGTTTAGAAGCTCAGGTGACAATTCCATATTTCAATGCAAAATCGCTAGCTGCTAAACTTGGTCTACACAGGCTGTGCACTGAAGCCGTGCAAGCTCTCGCAGCCTGCTGGCGGATCCGCACGTGACGTCACGAATCTGGCTCCAGACTCACTTGGGATTTTTCCAGACGCATTTTATTTTATTTTTTTCTGCTGTAGACAGATGGCCTTGTGCAAAATTACCCTTCTGGATGAGTGTGTAAAGGGACATACTTTCATATAAAAAAAAAACCACGAAATTGGTCCAGGATATGCACTTTAAGATTTCTAAGTGGTTCTACTTAGAAGCTTTTCTGTTGTAGGGTTTTACATATAGGCACTTCAAGCACAGGACCCTTCTGATTTCCAGCCTCACATTCCTCACATAGGTACTGAATAAATAATACTCATGACATAATAATATGCAAAGACAAATAACATGAAAAAATAGGGGCTTTATATTGAACCCACACCTAAACATTTCCTTACAGAAAAACCCTTCTAGGAAACTCAGGACCCTTCATTATTCTAAGAAAATTTGAAGACATACATGTCAACCTATACGGAATGTCCGTATTTTATACGGATTTGATTCAATAAACGTAGTATACGGGCGTATAAATAAAGTTATACGGATTCTTTAAAAAAACTTCAATATTAATTTAGAGCTATAATCAGTTCCCACGATGAGCGCATAACATTTACAAACGTACTGTACACCACAGACAGCCAGTAAAGAGTCTTATGAAATCGCGCGTTATCTTGTGGTAGCCAGACTTCATTCCACTTTTGATCATGTGCAGGGGCGTGTTTAGCCTATTTTTGGGGGTGCTCAAGCACCCCCAAAAACGAGCTCAGCACCCCCTAGCTCAGCACCCTCAAAAACACTGCTTTTGGACGTAATTTTCAGAAATAAGTGCCCTTGCGCACTGCGCAATGAATGTGTGCGCGGGCGTGTGTGTGTTCTTGAATTCACCTGTTACGTGATAGCTCTATGAGCAGTAAAATCCCTCTCCTCCTTGCGTCCCCTCTGATTGGGTTGCCTGTCCGCGCGAGTGCTTGCTACGACATGGTGTTTTTTTTTAACTGGATTCCACGCTGATGAGGAACTCGAAGTAGCACCTGAGTATTACTGGCATAGCGAGATGTGAAGGTACGAACTGGAGTTACAGTTGTTAAACACAACACAATAATATGCATAATGCAATATTGATGTTCCCTGGTCTATGAACAGAATGATAAAAATGACATTTATCATCGATCATCAAAAGTATCTCGATATGATATCGAGATACTTTTGTGCAGAGCTGTACAAGTGCTACGGTGCTAGACCACCGTGTGTTAGTCAATTTTATTTAATGTAGCATAGCGTTTATGTTTGCTTATCATTCACAAATCCAAACCCTGGTCATTGTCTGGGGGGACAGTGAGTGTGGTTTGGATATAGCCTACATTTTCAAAAGAACACTACCAAAATATAACAAATATAACAAAAAATATAAACTAATGTAAACTAATGTAAAATCATAATAATACACACTATTATTACACAATACACAATAACACATTAATTAACAATTACCACTGTTCTAAATGAATAGCTCCAACATTACAAATGCAGTAGTAGGTCTTGTTTAGTTAAAAATATAACGTAAATATCTGTGTCAGTGGTTGTAAATGTGTAGATATCATAGTTTATTGGGTCAGCTTCTGTTAAAACATTGCATAAGTCTAGTCTTGTCTAGTCTAGTCTTCTTGTCTAGTTAAGTCTAGTCTAAATGCGGAATAAACGTGGAAACACTGTCGTTCAAGCCAGGTGCCTCTGTCAGCTCTGGGGGCTAAGCACCCCCAAAGATCAGATGCTAGAATCGCCCCTGATCATGTGCGTGCCGCATTGCGAGAATCCCTCCAACCGTGAAGTCCTAGATAAACATAGACGCCGCCTTCTGCATAGAATCATATGTCATCCTCGCCGCCAGGTTTACTGTCCAAACGAGATCACATGGGATTACCTTTCACAGGTGAGACTGGAAAAAATACTTTTCATTGTATTTGGTCATTATAACGTAATTTTACGAACAGATTTTCCTGACTTTGTGGCTAATATGAAGTCTCGCGCATAATAGCTGCTCAGTGAAACCTGTCTCCAAACAGCGAAGTGTTTCCTTCGTAACTACGCTGATAACACTTTGTGTTTTTGTCGAACATTGGAGCTTTGTATTCATTCTGAAGGTTTATGGTTATTAATATTGAATAAAAAGTAACTGGGATATATCATTGTTAATTATCATTCAAATTTTAGGTAAATTATTTTAATTTGCATCTTATACAGATTTTATAAGGGAAATACGGATTTTGGAGGTTGGTTATACAGGTTTGATTGACCAAAGGTTGACATGTATGTGAAGAGCCTGAAATGACTGAATAATAATCTGAGACTTCAGGAGGTTGCTGGTTCCTGTAGAGCCATGCTTCTTAAAGTGCAGTCTGGGAACTCCTTAGATCCTCAAACCAAAGCCAGGGGATCCATGATTTAAAATCAATTGTTATGGTCATGACAAATGACAATCCACCATCTATTAATCCAACCAGTTATTATAATTATTGAGTTCTTATAGTTATTAGCCTGTTTGACTGGTCAGTTGAATTGAATAGCTTTAATCCAAACTCAAAACCAAGTTGGTCAATAAGTAATGTCAATATGAATCTCATGACAGATTTAATAATTACTTCTACAAGTGCAAATTTCAGGAATTAAAAGCTTTATGGATTAGAAAAATAACCAGGATATTAGTTAGTTAGTTAGTTAGTTAGTTAGTTAGTTAGTTAGTTAGTTAGTTAGTTAGTTAGTTAGTTAGTTAGTTAGTTAGTTAAATGGGTCTTGGGCTTCAAAATGCTTGAGAGTCATTGAGGGATTATTTGAGGCATCGAAAAACCCTTTTACTGTTCTAGAACTAATGACATGTAGTTTTTGTTGGTGTTCTTAAGCACTTTGCTCTTGCAGGAGTACCCAGATAAAGTTCGGCAGCAGAATTTCCAGCACCCACCTTTCAGTTGTCCAGACATGACCCCGTCTCCCACTGTACCCACATCAGGTAACACAGAACTCTATAATAATAGAACATCTATGAGACAAGTTTATTTACACTTCAGTGAAGTTGAGAGGAATGGTTTAGGACAGGCATGTCCAAAGTCCGGCCCGGGGGCCAATTGCGGTCCGTGTTCAAATTGCCTCTGTGATAAAATCAATAATAACATAAAATACACACGTACAAAAAAGCTATTTTATATTTCACCAGAAGATCGCAGCAGACCTGTGGCCGCACTCTCGCCGCGTGACCCTTGTGTGAACCTTTCCAGCCCATTTCTAAAATAGTGACTGTAACTAAAAAAAAGGAAAGTTGACAGCAAGGGCCGCCGCTTCCAGGACAAGTGGAAATTGGAGTATTTTTTTCACTGAAATACAAAACAACTGTGTCTGCCTAATTTGCCAAGGGACTGTGGTTGTTTTCAAGGAATTCAATATCAAGAGGCACTACCAGATGAAACATGCTAACTGAGAATGAATGAGGCTAAAAATTGAAGCAACTGGAAGCTGTTTTGTTTCCAAGAGATTCGAACATTTGCTAAGAAAATGCTGAGCTTGTTTGGCTCGACATACTTGTGCGAGGTTATGAACCTTAACAAGAACCGCGTGAGGACAAGACTAATGCCGCTTTTCCACTACAAACGCGGCTGAGTCGGGCTGAGCCGTGCCGTGCTGAGTCGGGCTGAGTGGGGCTGTTGGAGTTGCATTTCGACTACAACCGCGCTGAACCGTGCTGGCTGGAAGTGGGTGGACACATTGGGTGGAGTTAGCGAAAGTGGGTGGACGTCACGTGATGTTGTTAAGCAGCGCAAACAGTGACATCAGTGATATTTTAAGCGGTAGTCTCACGACCCGAATAGTAAACAATAAACATGGAGGACATGGAGTTGTTAGTGTTGCTGGTCTTGGTTCTGTGGCTTGTTGTCACCGACAACGCGGACAAATACTGGCAAGAGCGTATAGATGAGGCGAGGCACATAAGGCTTCAGAAATTCTCGTAATTCTTCTCCTTCTGGGTTTGCGGTGTTTACAGATCCCAGCACGCTCGCGGGGCGTGTGTGGGCATGTGAGGACACTCCTCCTCACCAATCAGTGCACAGGGGAGTGTCTGCTCACGCCCCCAGCCTCACTCGGCACGGCTTGGCTCGCTTCAGCCCCACTCCAAAACGGTGCGAGTTTTAGGGGCTAAGCAGGGCTGAAGCGAGCTGAGTCGTGCTGGTTTTTGGTAGTCGAAACGCGAGCCGTGTCGGGCTGAAGTGAGCTGAAGCGAGCTGAAGTGAGCTGAAAAAGGGTAGTGGAAAAGGGCCATAAGTGACTCTCACCTGCGTGACATCTTGCGCATCAAAACCACTGTCTTTGAGCCAGACCTGGCCTACTTACTGCAGTCGAGATCTCAGTATCACCCTTCACATTAGTGCAGGCAAATTATTTGTTTAGTCTACTGAGATGAATAAATTCTAAAATCTCAGTAAATTGATTTTTTTTTTATTTGATGAGCAAAACCACAGTTTTGAATATGCACTGAGTCTTTTCAACCCGTATATCATTTGTTCTTCTCATTTCATCTCATCTGTCGCCGCTTTATCCTGTTCTACAGGGTCACAGGCGAGCTGGAGCCTATCCCAGCTGACTACGGGCGAAAGGCGGGGTACACCCTGGACAAGTCGCCAGGTCATCACAGGGCTGACACATAGACACAGACAACCATTCACACTCACATTCACACCTACGCTCAATTTAGAGTCACCAGTTAACCTAACCTGCATGTCTTTGGACTGTGGGGGAAACCGGAGCACCCGGAGGAAACCCATGCGGACACGGGGAGAACATGCAAACTCCACACAGAAAGGCCCTCGCCGGCCCCGGGGCTCGAACCCGGACCTTCTTGCTGTGAGGCGGCAGCGCTAACCACTACACCACCGTGCCGCCCTCATTTGTTCTTTCGTTTTTCAATTGACAATTAAACTGGGTCTCGTAAACACGACAAATTAAATATTAAATCCAAAGTTGGTCCGGCAGCACGTTTTTCCATTATGTATTTTTGATCTGAGTTTAAAATTGAAATAATGAAAAACACGGTCTTTTTTGTTTCTGATATCAGATTCAAAGTCAAATAACATTTTCGTTTTTTGATTTTTGATTGTCAATTGAAAAACGAAAGAACGAGTGATACACTGATTCATATGGCCCTCAATGTTTTGTACTTCTGAATAAGATAACTGTTAGTGTTATTTTCCTGTTCACATGTTTTGAATTTAGAAGTTTACAGTGAGCATTTAATAGTGAATAATATGTAATGTTTGAAATGAACCTCTATGTTTCATCTTCCCGGAAGTTTTTTTTTTTTCCAGTCAGACTTCATTTTATGTAGTCTTCAAATATGAAAGGCAGAGTGATTTTGGTAAAAACTTGTTTAGATTTATTTGTGTTCTATGTGAAGAAAAGTATGCCATTTGCAATAAACATTTCATTAAATAGTTCATTTGCACTATTTAATGGTTTCCTCCGTGTGCTCCGGTTTCCCCCACAGTCCAAAGACATGCAGGTTAGGTTAACTGGTGACTCTAAATTGAGCGTAGGTGTGAATGTGAGTGTGAATGGTTGTCTGTGTCTATGTGTCAGCCCTGTGATGACCTGGCGACTTGTCCAGGGTGAACCCCGCCTTTCACCCGTAGTCAGCTGGGATAGGCTCCAGCTCGCCTGCGACCCTGTAGAAGGATAAAGCAGCTACAGATAATGAAAATGAATGAGTTCATTTGCATTGAATGTTAATGGTTCAAAGAATGTCAGGCTGAATGGTCGGCCCCCACACATTTTCACCTCACCAAATCTGGCCCTCTTTGCAAAAAGTTTGGACACCCCTGGTTTAGGAGCTACAGCTTTTACTTTTAAATAGGACCATTTTAAAAAAATGTATCTACAATTTTACATTTTATAAAAAAGCAATAAGAAAATGGCTTTTGCTTGTCAGGAATTTGCATGAAATAGGGATTGACTCTGACCAGTATCTCTATCTTCCAGCCTTTTGAAATCTGTACCAGAGATATCACCAGTCGCTATATCGGTCTCTCTTACTGAGGTTTATCTGATGAAGCAAAATGGTCTTTCAATTGCAAATTTGTAAGACTTCATCAATCAGTTGTTATAAAAATGCCTTTTGTCCTGACTTAAAACGTCATCAATCAGTCAAGACATGGAGTTACAAAGCTAATGTTTCCGAACATTAAAGGGGCCGACTCATCCTTCCCAGAATCCTCTGCACCGAGTAGTGAGTTGCCATTTTCAATTCTTGAATGGCACTGCCATGACTGTAGATGGATTGGCACTTATGGCTGTCTGATAAAAAGAGAGATTTTTGACCGATTCATTCAGTTTTCATGCGGTTCTTCCTTTGTAATGGACCTGAACTGGCCTCAGCCGTATCATGGACAGCCATGAAGGAAAGAAAAGATAAGGTATATTGTGTTCAAAGCTTCCACGTATGACATAGTTGGAGATAAAGTTCAATACAGCTTTAGAAGGGATCACTAACAGTGAGTTTGTGAAGGTTTTGTTGTACAGAGAGCTAGAGTAACAGTCACGTGCTTTCAGAACCAAAAATACAAATTGGATTCTGCTGGGAAGGGTGAGCCTACCCCTTTAATGGTACCTTATTTTAGCATTTAGCATTTTAGCATTGTGCAACAGCATTTAAATGATCACACGCTCACCTTAAAGGACCTTGTTGGGCTCAGTAACTGTCAACAAGCGAGGTAACATACTTAAAAATACGTGTCTTAAGAAACGAACTTAAAAGAATCAGTAACACAATTTTATTTAAACCATTTCATTAAAATTAACATTTCCATCCAATTTGAACTCTAAGTTTATGTTCCTAAAGTGATACTTAAATGTCATGATAAAATACAATTACTTACATACCCTATATGACCAAAAGTATGTGGACACCTGACCATCACACTCGTACAGTATGTGCTTGTCGAACTTCTCAGTCCAGATTTATTCCCCTTCGCTGTTATAATAAGCTCCACTCTTCTGGGAAGGCGTCCCACTAGATTTTGGGGTGTGGCTGTGGGGATTGTGTTCATTCAACCACAAGAGCAATAGTGAGATCAGGCACTGATGTTGGTGAAGAGGTCTGGGGTGCAGTCAATGTTCCAGTTCATTCCAAAGCTGATCAGTGGGGTTGAGGTCAGGGCTCTGTGAAGAACACTTGAGTTTTTCCACTCCAACTTTGTCAAACCATGTCTTCATGGAGCTCACTTTGTGTACAGGGGTATTGTCATGCTGGAACAGGTTTGTAAGGGCCTTTATGTTCCAGTGAAGGGAAATTGTAATTGTAACAGTTTCAATTAACAATTCTGTTTCTAACTTTGAAGCAACCATTTGGAGAAGAACCACATATGTGTGTGATGATCAGTTGTCCACAAACCTTTGGTCATATAGTGTACTTTCCACCTCTGTTGGGATGACATTAAAAATTGTTTTGGCTTGCAGTTATGCTCAGTCATTTCAAATCATACTAATTTTGCGTGAGAAGAGACTGGACTCAGTCCCACATGCTTATCTGCATTCTCAAATAACACTGATCTCTGTACTCACATCAGAGAGCACACGGTGCTTATGGACTGAGGCTCACCTGACCGAGATATCATGACTAAAACACAATATTGTTGTCACTACCAATGTCATACAATTCTGATTTCTATATTGCCAATATAGCTCTCTACTGAGGGCCTCCTGAGCCATAAATAATCAAAAAGAAGTTTATTGTTTGATGTAAGTCATGTGAATTTCTGCCATGTGGGTCATTCTAGAATTCGGGGTACATTTCGCATCTCTGAGATAAACCTTTTGTTATTTTCCACAAAAGAAAACTTTATTGAATCAGTTTTGAACAATAATTAAAATTATGACAAACTTTGACCAATAGCGATGCTTGATGTACATTTTAGACCCAACTTATCCGTAAAGCATTAACTAAATGACTCCCACCCCTCCCCCCACATTATTGGCCGTCTTCAACTCCTGATTCATCCATTCAACTCCAATAAACAGGAAGTGATTCAGTCTAACACTCTGTTTTTTGGGGCTTATTCTATTAACTGTTATTAAATCAATTGCACAGAAAGTCTATTTTCTGTATTATGTGAAATTTCAGTCATGAAAAAAAAAAAAATCTGTCCCAATGTTCTTGTTAACTCTGTTATAAAACTGCATAAAATCCACAAAGATGTTTAATAATACACATGACACCTGCACTGAGTGATGTCACTTCCTCTGGCGGGAAACTTCAGAAAGGCAGTATGTTCTGTTTCTTCGCTCATTAATTTGAACAAAATGTTGATTTTACACCAACAGTAGATTAATTATTCGTCAATTCTGTTATTGTGATATTGGAGTGAATCTCTCATTCATTTTTTAAAAACAATAATAGGATTAAAATCCATAAAATTCTGTTTTTATACATGCCATATGGGAGCTAGTTTGAGGTTAGCATGTGGAGTTAAGACACAAAATGGTGGGAAATGTCAACTCTGTTATCGTCAATTCTGGGAATGGATTGCCCAGTTTAAAGATAACAGAGTTGGCAATGACTAACAGAGTCAACACTTGAAATGTACTCGCAGTTATAGAACGGGCTGTATACAGTAAGTTATTGTGTATTACACTGGCGGCTCGTTAATGGGGGCGATTTGGGCGACGCACTCCCAAACAGGGAGGGAGATTTTTTTTTTCTTTTCTTTTTTTATCTACTCCTACTACCAACAGTAATGTCATTGTCCAATCAGGTTAAGGTCGCACCTGGTGTAGCCACGCCCTTTTGGGGCGATTTCTGTCAGGTTCAGATTTGCCCCAAAATCTCCCATTGACACTAATGGTACGTACGTTTTTTTTTCGAAAATCCTGCTCCCAATGCATTTTCTATTAGGTTTTATGTGCTCGCACAAGCAGCGTGCTTACGTCATACACCTGTTGCGCCGTGCACGTGTTGCCAGATTGGTTTTAAGTACATATAATTTTGGGCTGGAAAACACAACTTGCGCGGGAAATGTGTGAACATTCTATGAAGATGGCGGCGAGTGTTGAGTGCAACAATACGATAGCGTCTCTGAAAAGTTCCCTTTAGTCGTCGTACCAATGAGGAGAAAACGGCAATCAAACAGCTAGGACCTCCTAGACCGAATTTAAACATCAAGCAAGTGTCTACGAAGGGGGAGAAGACCTACTCAAGAGGTTTTAACAAGAACTGGTGCCACCGCAAAACTTGGCTAGCTGGCTGTGATGTAGTCAATGCTCTTTTTTGCTACCCTTGCGTTCTCTTCCACCCTGGAAGTAGCACAGCAGATGGTACAGTGATATCTGATATTTGAATTTACTAGGCAAAAGGTGTGTGTGTGTGTGTGTGTTACCAATGGCAGTTTAACATTGCCATGTTTTTGTTTTACCAATGGCAGTTTAACATTGCCATGCTTGGAATATTTCAGTAGCCTCAAGTTCTCTCTGCCTTGGTGTAAATTAAGCATATTTTCAGTTTTTATATATTGTACAGTATATGTGTTCATTGGAGCCAGCAGCACCTTACCTTTTTTCCAACTTGTTAAGCCAAGTTGTACTGACTACAAAACCTTGTGTAACCTTGTGTGTGTATATAGCTAAATAACTAACTAAAGCCTTTTGTGTTCATCGGCATGCTTGTAATACTTTAAATTTCCTCTTAAGGCATGGCTTTCTGGAGGAATTCTTGGGGAAAAAAAACTGCAGAATTTATTTAGAATTATTTGTTGTTAAAATGGTGCAATTCCATATAAAAAACCCACATAATTAAGCTGCACATGTTTGATGGTTATGCTTTTCTTCATCTTTTTCAAAACTTAAATAAACACTTGTTTTGGATTTATATCCTGCCACTTTAATTGCATTCTTTAGAATATGTTTATAATTAAGAATTTGTGTCTACTTATTATAGAATACTGGAATAATATGAGAAAATAAATGAGTAATGTAATATTAATTGATTGTGATGCCAGATGTTTTGCTTTGAAGGCTTCACAATGAATCTTCCTTAGTTTTAGCCTGGCAAGCCAGACTAAATGTGAATATTTGCCACTCGTAGGCAAAAATATTTTTGGCCGCTAGGCAGGTGGGTCTAGTTTACTAGGCTACCTTAGTTTGCCACCTTTAACGTGTTCAGTGTTGCCACCTAGTGGAGAGAAGAGATATTGTCTATATTGATATCTGAATTTACCAGGCAAAAACAAGTTCGGCCAATTGATTTGCTACCTAGGTCAATTTACTTCGGTCCTGTGGACATTTACGGTCCGTGTAGACATAACGGGGGAAAATTGCCCCCCCTGAAAAAAATTTCAGGAGCCGCCACTGGTGTATTATCTGTTACTATCTGGAATGAAGCAATATACTATAGAATGGGTGCATTATTATAAAACTGTAATTTTCCTTGCAGCTGGAACTACTGACAGAGCTGCTGTTTTAGAAAATTAATCAACACCTTTTGACCAACCAAATTTGATCATTCAAACTAAAGTGCTGTGGTATAACATTTCAAGAACACCTGATTCTCAATAACATAACCTGATCAACATTAGTCTTTTCCATTTAATATTTTGCCGTTTGAGTTTGACTTGTATAATATACATGCATGATGATTCCAACCCCCTACATTTTTAAACTCTGATCTCTGTACTGTAGTAATGAAGTCGCTTACTTTCACTGTCCTTACTTACTTTGGTTTTGTGTTAATAGCCTTTTTCCAAACCAATCATGTTTGTTGGTTATTCACTGTTTTTCAAACCTAACCTGCATGTTTTGGTGTTCCAGTGGAAAAGGTGAAGGCAGCTGACATTAAAGTCATCGCAGCTTTGGGAGACTCTCTGACTGTAAGTAGGAGCTTTGAAAGATTATGGCTTGGTGGCTTCTGAGTCCCTTATTGCTTTTACATCTCATGGATTGCCCTAGCTGTAAAAGAAGAAAAAGAAGAAGAAGAAGAAGAAGAAGAAGAAGAAGATGAACAGGGCTTTTGAAAGCCTTTATCTGGAGGGGAAGCCATGACCTAAAGGTTAGAGAAGCAGCTTTGGGACCAAAAGGTAGCTGGTTTGGTTCCCTGGAGCAGCAGGACTGGCTTAAGTGCCCTTGAGCAAGGTGCCTAACCCCTGGGTATATTGTACATCACTCTGGATAAGAGCATCTGTTAAATGCCTATAATGTAATGTGTCAGGTATACATTACAGCAAAGTAAAATTCTTTTCCTGCATTTAACCCATCTGAAGCAGTGAACACACACATACCCAGAGCAGTGGGCAGCTGCATTGCAGTACCTGGGGGTTAGGGCACTTCAGCCATGGGTGTAGAGGAAGGGGAAAGCACTGGAGTGGGTTTACTGATAGTGTTGCACTTTAAGGGAGAACAAGCGAGTTTAGAGATGCTCTTAAGCAACGAACATTGTCTCTGTACATGGCTTTCCCGAACTCACTCATAAGCAGGAGTCTTAACAGTGACTTTGCTAAGAGTATCTTTGCAATGCATGTCTTCGATATAGGCACTAGTAGCTGCTAAAGGCATTCATATTGTAGTTGCTGAAGGCATTAGTAGTTGCTAAATCCAGTCGATGAGGTCACATGGCATTCATTTTTAACCAAAGAACAATGAAATATAAAGCGTTAAAATATGTTAATATATTGTATCATCATTAAGTATTACATATATAACGTGGAAATTAATGATTGAAACTATTTTACATTTTTGGTACAATAGCTTTCTTTTTATCCCAAGTCCATCCATCCATTTTCTGCTGCTTGTCCGGGTTGCAGGGGTAGCAGCCTAAGCAGAGCAGTCCAGACTTCCCTCTCCCTGGCCACCTCCACCAGCTCTTCTGGGGGAATACCGAGGCATTCCCAGGCCAGCCGAGAGATATAATCTCTCCAGAGTGTCTTTGGTCTGCCCTGGGGTCTCCTTCCAGTGGGGCATGCCCAGAGAACCTCCCCTGGGAGGCGTCCAGGGGGCATCCTAACAAGGTCCCCTAACCACTTCAACTGACTCCTTTCGAAATGGAGGAGCAGTGATTCTCCTCTGAGTCTCTCTCAAATAACCAAGCTTCTCACCCTGTCTCTAAGGGAGAGCCCAGCCACCCTGCGGAGAAAACTCATTTAGACCGCTTGTATCCGCGATCTCATTCTTTCGGCCACTACCCACAGCTCATGACCATAGGTGAGAGTGGGAACGTAGATGGACCAGTAAATTGAGTGCTTTGCCTTTTGGCTCAGCTCTCTCTTCACCACAACAGACCAATTTAGCAGTGATGCTGATGCTGCCCTGATCCATCTGTCCAACTCCTGCTCCCCCCTACCCTCATCCGTGAACAAGACCCTGAGATACTTAAACTCCTCCACTTGAGGTAGCAACTCCCCCCTGACCCGAAGTAGGTACTCCACCCGTTTCCAGCTGAGCGCCATGGCCACAGACTTGGAGGTGCTGATCCTCTTCCCAGCCGGTTCACACTCAGCTGCAAACCGTCCCAGTGCATGCTGTAGGTCACAGATTGATGAAGCCAACAGGAAAACATCATCCGCAAAAAGTAGAGACACGATCCTGATGCCACCAAACTGGACACCTTCCACCCCTTGGCTGCACCTAGAAAGTCTGTCCATAAAAGTTATGAACAGAACCGGTGAGAAAGGGCAGCCCTGGTGGAGTCCCACATGACCAGAAATGAGTCCGACTTCCTGCTGGCAATGCGAACCAAATTCCTGCTCCGGTCATACAGGGTTCGAATGGCCCACAGCAGTGGGTCCTGAACCCCACACTCCTGAAGCACCTCCCACAGGGCATCCCAAGGGACATGGTCATAAGCCTTCTCCAGGTCCACAAAACACATGTAGACTGGTTGGGCAAACTCCCATGCACCCTCCAGTACCCTTGCAAGGATAAAGAGCTGGTCCAGTGTTCCATGACCAGGATGAAAACCGCATTACTCCTCCTGAATCCGAGGTTCAACTATCGACCGGACTCTCCTCTCCAGCACCCCAGCATAGGCTTTCCCAGGGAGGCTGAGAAGTGTGATTCCCTATAGTTGGAACACACTCTCCGGTCCCCCTTTTTAAACAGGGGGACCACCACCCCAGTCTGCCAATCCAGAGGCACTGTCCCCGACCTCCACACAATGTTGAAGAGGTGTGTCAGCCAAGACAGCCCAACAACATCTAGTGCCTTCAGGAACTCAGGATGAATCTCATCCACCCCTGGAGCCCGGCCACTGAGGAGCTTTTTAACCACCTCGGCAACCTCAGCCCCTGTGATAGGCAAGTCTTTCCAAGCACCCTCAGACTCTGCATCCTCCTCAGATGACATGAAGGTGGGATTGAGGAGATCCTCAAAGTATTCCTTCTACTGCCGGATGATGTCCCCAGTTGAGGTCAACAGCACTTCATCCCCACTGTAAACAGTAGGGACAGAGTACTGCTTCCCCTTCCTGAGCCACCAGATGGTTTGCCAGAATCTCTTCGAGGCTGACCAAAAGTTGCTTTCCATGCCCTCACCAAACTCCTCCCATCCCTGAGTTTTTGCTTCAGCGATTGCCAGAGCCATGTTCCACTTGGCCCGTCAGTATCTGTCAGCTGCCTCTGGAGACCCACAGGCTAACCAAGCCCAATAGGACTCCTTCAGCTTGACGGCTCCCCTCACCACAGGTGTCCACCACCAGGTTCGGGGATTACCACCATGACAGGCACCAACAACCTTGCAGCCGCAGCTCTACACGGCTGCCTCAGCAATGGAGGTATGGAACATGGTCCACTCAGACTCAGTGTCCCCATCCTCCCCTGGTATGCAGTTGAAGCTCTGCCAGAGGTGGCAGTTGAAGATCCGACAGATGGGAGCCTCCGCCAGATGTTTCCAGCATACCCTCACTACCCATTTGGGCCTGCCTGGTCTGTCTGGCCTCCTCCCCCATCATCTGATCCAGCTTGCCACCAGGTAGTGATCAGTTGACAGCACTGCTCCTCTCTTCACCCAAGTGTCCAACACATGCGGTCGCAGATCAGATGAAATGACTACAAAGTCAATCATCAATCTACAGCCTAAAGCATCCTTGTGCCATGTGCACTTATGGACACCCTTATGCTCGAACATGGTGTACATTATGGACAAACCGTGCATGGCACAGAAGTCCAACAAAAGAACACCACTCGGTTTCAGATCGGGTAGACCGTTCCTCACAAACACACCCCTCCAGGTCTCACCATCATTGCCCATGTGAGTGTTGAAGTCCCCCAGTAAAACAATGGAGTCCCCTTGTGGTGCACTGTCTAGTACCCCGCTCAAGGACTCCAGGAAGGCCGGGTACTCTGAACTACTATTTGGTGCATAAGCGCAAATGACAGTCAGAGACCGTTCCCTGACCCGAATGTGCAGGGAAACAACCCTCTCATTTACTGAGGAGAACTCCAATGTTAGTGCGCCAAACTGGGGGGCTACCAATAGCCCCACCCCTGCCTAGCACCGCTCACCCTTGGCAACTCCAGCATGGAAGAGAGTCCAACCCCTCTCCAGGAAATTGGTTCCAGTGCCCAAGCTCTATGTTGAGGTGAGCCCAACTATATGTAGTCGGTACCTCTCAACCTCGCGCACAAGCTCAGGCTCCTTCCCCACCAGAGAGATCCATCGTAAATTAAGAGCAAACTAAAGGACTACTTTGGCTACGATGTGGTTCAGGAAAACAATGTTAGCTTAATGTTGGATCTTAAGAGGCAGTTAAAGACGAGTGTGTTTTTAAATTAAAAAATTAAGTAAAATGTTTTCCCCATGTTCGCTCACTTCATCATTACCCAGTCATGCAGTCAGGATTATCCGTCCATCCATCCATTATCTGTAGCCGCTTATCCTGTCACAGTCAGGATCATTTCAGCTGTTATCCACAATGCCATGTTGGCAGTGTTCTTCCTTATACACACACAATGTTAGAGGTGCAGAAATGTGTCTCATTTATAACACTAAATGAGATAATCACTTACCTAATGGAGTTCAATTTGATTAAAATGTGGCGATATCAGTGTGACATGCTGATATTCATACTTAATTCCGTAACATATTGAAATATATTCATAATATTTTGCAAATAATTATTTAATAATTAACTCTATGTACTTGCAATGTACAAGAAAAATAATTGAACACCGGCAGCAGATTCAACACCAGTCTCCGCCCACTGACTGTAAGAGTCCCTTGGAGGCATATACATAGCTTTCACTGACGTCACGGCATTCCGGGGAACGCCCTCCAGCCGCCATATTGTGGGGCAAACAAAATGGACCATCGCTATTACCGGCTACGTTATCTCGTACGAATTTATGAAGTTATATAGTCAGTTTTCTAAAATAAAGATCAATGTCGGCAAAATCAAGCAAACGGAAGTATATGGATACATTGGACGACATCTAACAACAACGGTATGCAGCCAAACTGGCCTTGATTGGGGGAATTGACCCCTACGAAGTGGACAAAGAAGCATTTTCAAGTGACTATGCAGGGCTGCCATCCATATCATATCCTGATATTGTGAACTATTTCGTGAATAGTAAAAGTGTCTACACACTTGACGACCTCAAAGCATACAAGTCGCTGGAGTCATACAATTATTTTGTCTGTGGCTGGGTCCGTGAAGTCCACCATATAAAAACAAGTGACAGTCGTGTCCTAATTACAGCCAAGGTATGTAAACATCTCATTATCTCATTATCTCTAGCCGCTTTATCCTTCTACAGGGTCGCAGGCAAGCTGGAGCCTATCCCAGCTGACTACGGGCGAAAGGCGGGGTACACCCTGGACAAGTCGCCAGGTCATCACAGGGCTGACACATAGACACAGACAACCATTCACACTCACATTCACACCTACGGTCAATTTAGAGTCACCAGTTAACCTAACCTGCATGTCTTTGGACTGTGGGGGAAACCGGAGCACCCGGAGGAAACCCACGCGGACACGGGGAGAACATGCAAACTCCGCACAGAAAGGCCCTCGCCGGCCATGGGGCTCGAACCCAGGACCTTCTTGCTGTGAGGCGACAGCGCTAACCACTACACCACCGTGCCGCCCCAGGTATGTAAACATTGGAAATAGAAATAGAAATGTGACAAATGAGCGATATTAAGTGTACATTACAATGTAAACGTACACTCAGCAGTTCCAGTTAGGCATTCTCCAGAGATTGTTTACACGATGTTTTGGTTTCCAAAAACAAACTTAAACACAATTGATTGTTTATTTAAACAACTTACCACTTATAAAATGATCGGAGCAGACTTTGCTGTGTTTGGAAGGCTGATAATCTTTGAGGTTGATTCTCGCAAGCCATAGATTTCTCCTTTGTATGCTGAGTTTCTTTGTTTGCTCGCCTTCGTGCTCCCATACAGTGGGAATTCCATAAAAGCTCCGCTTGACGTCATCATCTGACCTATTACGACAGCCATGAATACAACAGGTGTGCACCATTGCTAGCTTTAAATAGCCTGCTTGGGTTCTTTTGAAGACTTTGTACTCACGCGTTACAATGTGTGCTCAGTGACCCGTACGGTAAGCTTGACCTGCAAGATGGCCGCCACTAGGGAATCCCCGACTCTGTGACGTCATGTGAAAACTATGTATTCTGTGTATTCAGCTGTGAGGAGATGCTCTTTGTTGTGAAAGAGTGATCCAGGTCCATCGTAAATTAAGAACGAACTAATGGACTACTTTGGCTACGATGTTGTTTGGGAAAACAATGTTAGCTTAACGATGGATCTTAAGAGGAAATTAAAGATGTTCTTCGTTTTAAGAGGCTTTCAGGAAGCCCAACCCTGATCATTCACTCCCCCACCCCACATATTTTCCCTGCTGGTCCTGGGAATCGAATCAGTGACCTTTTGGTCCCAGACCTGACCTTCTCTAACCTTTAGGCCATGGCTGTCCAAAATATGATTTAGTTTGTAATCAGATACCAAAATGTCTGATGCCTCTGCAATAATACCATTGTTAAAACCGAGAAGAATGCTAACACAATCTTTCCAGATGACAACAAAGATGTAAAATGTTTAAATGTCCTAATAAAAAAATCATTTCCTAGTGTAACCATGCTGTTATTTAAAATTTAAAAGCATTAGTAGATTAGGTTACAATAAGTGTAGATGTGGAACTGGAATGAAAACTTTAAACGCTATTTTCTCCTTTTCACTTTTGGGGGTAAAC
The DNA here is from genome assembly GCF_027579695.1 of Neoarius graeffei. NCBI lineage: Eukaryota > Metazoa > Chordata > Actinopteri > Siluriformes > Ariidae > Neoarius > Neoarius graeffei. Next base: position 81,029,322 of record NC_083579.1, on the reverse strand, counting down.
AGGTGCTAAAATGTTGGAACATTTACATGTGGTTGAGATCGATGCAAAGGAAGGAGAAACATATTTCAGTGAAGGAAAGTTTATAGTTTCAGAACTATAGTAGAATTTGTCAAAATTCGACTGTGTTTTGCCACCACCCATTATTTATAGCACATCAGCTTTGAGTGTTATTGTTCACCTGTCAGCAGATTTTAATCTCCTTTTCTGTTTACACTCTGAAAAATGCACATCAGGCTTTTTTTTTTATCAGTGAGATGGTGACCTCAAAGATCTGTGTATTTTGCCCTTTAAATAGAAGATTGAAAGAATCTTTAATGTATTTTTAATGTCATTTAAATTACATAATTATCCTTAAACACAACTGTTGTAAATTACATTTACAAATGTACATTCACCTTGTTTGTACCCACAGGTAGTAAAAATTTACAAACAGTACCCTCCATAATTATTGGCACCCCTTATAAAGATTAGTAAAAAGGATTAGAAAAAAATCCACCTTTTGGTGAAGTCGCTTCATCTCACACTGAAAAAAAATTAGAAAAATCCAACCTGTAATTGAAATAAATTGATTCAGAGAAAAACAAATCCCTCATCACGAAATAATTATTTTCTCCAAAAACATATGTACCACTATTATTGGCATCCCTGGAAATGATCGTGAACACAATGTACAGTAACTGAAGTGTTTCCATTTAAATTGGATGTGTTTGAGTTGATTGAAGTGTGTAGGAACTTTCAAGCTGTAATCCATGACTTCCTGATTAACTGGGGAACAAATATGAGGCGGCACAGAGGCCAAATTCCCTCAACATCACCATGGGAAAGATAAGAGACACACAAACCCAATGAGGGAGAAGTGTGTTGACCTTCATAAATCAGGGAATGGGGATTAAAAAAAAAAAACAGCTCCTCACCTGAAAATGTCCATTTCTACTGTTAGGGCAAAAATTAAAAAAAAGTGGATACCAGCTGGAACTGTTCCACACTCACCTGGAAGAGGATCTGAGCTTATTTTACCCCCACGGACAGTGAGGAGGGTAAGAGAGGCAAAAAATCCCCAAGAGTCACTGTTGGTGAATTACAAGAAAAAGTAAAATCTTGGTTTCCGACTCTCCAATACCCCCATCAGACTCCACCTCTATACCAACAGATTATTTGGAAGGTTCCAGAAAAAAGCCTTTTCTGTCAGTTAACCCCAAACATAAGAACCTGAAGATTGCGAAACGCTACAACAACTTTGACTGGAACTGTGTTCTCTGGTCTGATGGAACAAAAACTGAGCTTTTTGGCGATAAACACTCGCGGTGGGTTTGGAGTAAACAGAAGGACGGCTATAATGAAGAGAACCCGATCCCAACTGTAAAATATGGTGGAGGTTCTGTGATGTTTTGGGGCTGTTTTTCCTCCAAAGGCCCTGAAACCTTTTTAGGGTCCATGACATCATGGACTCCATGAAACACCAGGACATTTTAAATCAGAATCTGGCTCCTCTGCCAGGAAACTAAAACCGGGTTGTCAGCAGGACGATGATCCGAAGCATCTGTTCAAATCAACACTAAAATGGTTCACTGAGCACAGAATCAAGTTTCTGTTTTTGTTGAAAATAATATTTTCTTGACGAGAAATTTGTTTTTCTCTTAATAAATATTTTTATTTATATTTTAATTAAAAGTTGGATTTTTCTCATTTTTTCAGTGTGAGATGAAGCGACTTCACCAAAAGGTGGATTTTTTTTCTAACCCTTTTTACTGATCTTTACAAGGGGGGCCAATAATCGTGGACGGCACTGTATATATGTGCTGTAGGTTTTAGTTTAATGCTAATAAACCTTTGAAACTGAATAGGTTAAAGGACCAATTCACCCTTCCCAGAATCCAATTCATTGTTTTTATTTTGAAAGCATGTGAAAGCAACACTACTTGCTAGCGCTCTCTCTCTCTCTCTCTCTCTCTCTCTCTCTCTCTCTCTCTCTGCAACAAAACCTCTGCAAATTCATCGTGAATGATCTCTTTGACATCCATCTCAAACTTTTTTTCATCTCTGTCATACGTGGAAGTTTGGAACGAAATATACCTTATCTTTTCTTTCCTTCGAGGCTGTGGGTGAGACAGCCGAGGCCAGTTCGGGTCCATTACAATGGAATAACCATGCAAAAATGGAATGGATCAGTTGAAATAGTTTAAAATATCGATCCTTTGGCAAAATATCTTCAATTTCAGATTACAATTTAAGATTTATGGTCTCGGATGTAGACGGATTGTTTTTGGATAGAACGTAGTGACTCACTACTTGGTGCAGAGGATTCTGAGAAGGGTGAGCGAGCCCCCTTAACTCATCTCCCACTTTCGTGGCTCACTACTGCTACTTATTTGACTTTAAAAATTCTGTCTTTTTATCAGACAGCCATCGGTGCCAATGCGTCTACAGTCATCGGAGTGCCATTCGAGTATCGTGATGTGTCATGGAGGTACTGAATATTCTGAGCATGGCTGTTCAGTTTCACCATATATCAACTTCATTTATCTCATCTCATTATCTCTAGCTGCTTTATCCTGTTCTACAGAACTTAATTTATAATTTATAATAATTTTGGAACCAGTAGAGCTGTATTGTGTATTTGCATCTATCTGAATTTGCGTGCTTCATTTTGAACTTGTATATCAGCCATTGTAGCATTTCATATTTGCATTTCGTAATGTACATTTCTAAATAAGGTTTTAATACTTTTTTTTTGCAAAAAAGAAATAATTTTTTGGTTGTTTAATCAGCTTTTTTAAGTCAACTAATCAAATAAAGATTTAAAATTCTACAGTGCTACATCAGGGCATTTTAGAAAAAAAAAGTCAGGTTCTGTCATTACTGTTTCAGCCAATCAGCAATCAATAAATGATTGTGCTTCCGCCTCTCTCTACATCCAATTATTTTACAATTAAATTTGATTAAATTGCCTGAATTCAACTTGATACATGGTATACACTTTCAAAATAAAGTATAAACTTGATTTACAACATTCATACAACATTCATACAACACTCATATCCAAATCCTAGTGGCATAAATATTAATCTATACACTGTGATTTATACTGAGTCAATTTTACAAAATTACCCAAAACAATTTTAATGCAATTCCATTTCACCTGGGGAAGTTGCCTGTCTTTACCTCTCTCTCTCTCTCTCTCTCTCTCTCTCTCTCTTAGTCTTGCTCAGGTTCTCTCTCTCTCTCAGTCTCTTTTGGGTTCTCTCTTTCTCAGTCTCGCTCAGGTTCTCTCTCTCTCTCTCTCGCTCAGGTTCTCTCTCTCTCGCTCAGGTTCTCTCTCTCTCAGTCTCTCTTGGGTTCTCTCTCTCTCTCTCTCTCTTTCTCAGTCTCGCTCAGGTTCTCTCTTTCTCTTTTTCTCAGTCTCGCTCAGGTTCTCTCTTTCTCTCTCTCACTCAGTATCTCTCGGGTTCTCTCTCTCTCTCGCTCAGGTTCTCTCTCTCTCAGTCTCTCTTGGGTTTTCTCTCTCTCTCTCTCTCTCTCTCTCTCTTTCTCAGTCTCGCTCAGGTTCTCTCTCTCTCAGTCTCTCTTGGGTTCTCTCTCTCTCTCTCTCTCTCTCTCTCTCAGTCTCGCTCAGGTTCTCTCTCACTCAGTATCTCTCGGGTTCTCTCTCTCTCTCTCTCTCTCTCTCTCTCTCTCTCTCTCTCTTTCTCTCTCACACATGCACTTTCATCTTCTAAATGTGATGTCATTAATAGCTCCTCTAGCCCTATAAGTAGATTAACTGGGTGAAGTTTGACTGAATAACCCAATGATCTCACTAATAAAATGAGAGGTAACTGTTTAAATGATCACATGCCTTTAACAAATTCATCCCATGAGCTTTACTGACAGCAGAACTTTATCTTGCTGTGTACAGCATTGGAGGCCATGGAACATACCGCGATGTCATCACTCTCGCAAGTAAGATACGTTATCTCAGGTTCAGACAGAGGATAGTTCTCTCTTGCTCTCATTTTCTCTCACTCTGTCTCACTCTTTCTCTCACTCTTTCTTTCAGACATTGTGAAACTCTTTAACCCAGATGTGATTTTTCCAGCACCGAAAGTAACCTTGAACGGACATCCTGCAGATATTAACATGACCGGCTTTAATTTAGCCATCACTGGTCACAACACAGTGTAAGTACAACGTTCAAACACTGCATGCCTCTCCAATTTCACAGAAATAATTATATTTAAATATCAGTGTGCTCATATGAATGAATCAGTGTTGATTTGAGAACAGTACAGTATGTAGTGTCATGTTTTTGTTGTGCTTGAAGATCAGATTTAGTCAAGATTTTATTGAATATCGGTTACATTTGTTGTTTGGAATTTGTTTTAAAGGAAATGCTTAGGCCACACACACACACACCACACACACACACACACACACACACACACACACACACACACACAAGTAGCACACATTGTACCTTCACGGTGTAACCATAGCAACACAGCTACCGCAGAGTTTTCCCATGTGTCTAATTATCCAGAATAATTTAGCTGCATTTCTAGATTAGCTTTATTACTGTAATATAAATAATAAAGTGATATCTCCTATTATGAAACATTGACCTTTTGACAGTTAACGAGGACTGTAGAAGCAACCGTATCTTTATCCTTTTATTTAATCTGCAACAACTGTTTAGGGTCATAATGGAAGATGTGCTTGATGAACACTTATCCTGTGCCTGATCAACCATTTGGTCAACCAGTTTACAGTGCATGCAAATAAATGCTGAAAATGATTTTTGACATAATTTTTTCAACAGCAATAATATTCATGACAACAATAATAAGTATAGCCGCAAGCAGCGATGAAGGGCCCGAGCACCTCCAGTATACCAAATCTGGCATGAATCCAACAAACTGCCTTGGAGGAGAACATCAAAATGTAACACGTATCAAAACGCACAAAGCCAAAAATAACTCACTTCCTGTTGAGTGTGGCTAATACAATGTACATTACAGTTTTATTCGTTTTGGGGCTCCCCACACACCTACCAAATCTGACATGGAGAGGTGAAACTATATACTGGGAAAAAGCCTCAATGACATGTGGAGGTGCTATGGAGTCCCCCGGACACACCCGGGGCCAAGTCTCTATCCTTGAGTCATGATGGCCAGGACTGATGTGTGTACCATATTTCATGAGGTTTTGCTCATGGGAAGCACCTCAAAAATGGCCAAGTCTTGAAAAAAAAGAAGAGGAGGAAGCAGAATATAATAAGAATCCTTAGGAAAAGAATACAGCCTTGCACCTCGCTGCAGTGCCCTCCGGTGCTCAGACCCTAAAAACCCACACTGTGGTGTAATTAAAATGATGTTGATTTCAACCTCTTTACTGAAATAGTATGTGGACATAAAAGTTTAAGTAAATGGACACTCCCAAAGCATTAAAACCTCTTCAAAACCCCATCCCATAATAATCGTTGAGGGAAAAATAACCCAAAAGTATTTCTTTCCCTCCAAAAACATGTCAGTAAATGAATTGGCAAACGTGTGTGTGTGTGTGTGTATTCTTACTGCCTTGAGATGGACAGGCAACCCATTGAGGGTGTGTTCTCACCAGTGTTCCCAGAGTAGACACCAAATTCAAACAAGTGCTTATTGAAAATGAATGAACACGTGCATGAAATAACTCTGGTGTTTATGAACTCTGTGCTGAAATGTAATGAGCATAATTATGTGATAAGCATAATAAATATGACCTTAGGGAAAAAGATACGCACGCACGCATGCACGCACACACACAAAACCCCACATATGCGTATATACCTACAAAATCTAAACTGTTTAAGATGTTTAATTTATCTCATCAATATAATCTATTCAAAGGCAATTTTTTGTCATATGCAGTATATGCAAATATAGGGAAGCGCAGGGAGACTTGGGACAAGTTTTCAGCTTTTGTAGATCATGTGAAATTCTTTGCATCATACTGCATTAGAGAGGATTTACTGTACGCTCTTACCACAGCATGAGTTTCTCAGCTCGTCACATACACCGGCCTTCAGGATTCACTTTCTCTGTCGTTATTTTTTGCAGTAAGACATGGGACATTGAAGGGAGACATTATGGGACATTATATTGGGAGCCTTGGGACATAATGTGGAGACCTGGAACAAAAATAAAAGACCTAGCTTAATCTTACATGTTTAATTTTTATTTATTATCCGAACTTGTCCCATATGAACTGTATGAACACACAATGTTGGTACAGCGATAGAAAAATGTCAGTTTACCCAAAACCTGACTCGACAAAACAGTTCCATTCTCAAGAAGGAACAAAATAAGATTAATCCTCATGCAGGGACACGCAAACATTTTTAGCAAACTTTTTTAAACAATTTTATATTTGTAAACCATGAGAAAAAAAAACTAACAGGATGAACTGTCCCAACTCCCCCCATCTGGACATTTTTAAAAAAAAATTATTTACATGTTTTTCCCCAGAATTTAACTTTAATAAATAATACTATATCCGGTAACTTGAGGCTCCATACTTTTATTCCTAACAAACCCCGAATTCACCAGCGTACATTACACCATAGAATGGAGGTGGAGAAATATTGAACTATACAGGCCTTACTGCAGGGTCAAACTTCATGGTTCCAAAGGAAGTTGGTTACTCTCAGGGGCAACATCAAACTTCTGATGTCATCTAAAACCTGACTGGATGAAATTCATTTCTGCGAGTACAAACTGTCCCAACTCTCCCACTCTCCCCTACTGTATAAGCATGAATATTTATCTTCTTGTTGTTTCTGTTTGTGTACCTTACTATACAATTGCCTATGTTTTACAGTAATTTCTCTGAACAGGCCAGGAACATGATTGACACCTTCAAAACCTATCCAGTAAGATTTCAGTTTGGTCATTTTGACCCTCATATGGAATATAAATACATTACAACTCATTGTAGTAAAATTCCTGCAGTCTGCTTTCATATAGTTTTTAATCTTCATGTATTTCATCCTTTTTATTCAGGGGTTAAACTTTATAGAAGATTGGAAGCTGGTGACCATTTTAATAGGCATGAATGACATCTGTGATTATTGCAAGGACAAAGTAAGTCAGCAGGGTCTGATCTGATCTGGTTAATGGGCATTGACAATAGCCAAAACAAATGAGCACTGATCCGAGGAATGACATCTGATGGTCTACAGTGATATGCAAATATAAATATAATTACATCATATAAATGTCTTTTTAAATATGCTCCATGTAAATTACTAATTAACAACTATGATTGATGAGAGATCATAAATTATTATTATTATTCACTGCACATTTTCACTGTCATTATGGTGTTTTTAATGTCTTCCATTTTTAAAATGGAAAACAGATCCAGTATACACTCATTCATTTGTACACTTATCATACCAGTAACAAACAGTTCTTCGCTTTTGTTGTGTGGAAAAGTACTTCTGTTAGGGGAGGTGGAGGTGTGGCGAGATAAGGATCCACAAGCAGAACACAGACAGTAATCAAATAAATAGACAGATTTAATCCAGGGAAAAGGGCGTGGCACAAGGGTTAACAAACGGGACAAAAACAAATGGCAAAAATAATCCAGATAACAAGAGACAGAAAACTAGACAAAAGCACTGTAGCAGTTCGTATGGGTGGGTGGAGCACAGAGGGACGGCAGGCCAGAACTGAGTTCACAAAACTTTTATTTTCACTTTTCAGTGTCAAGTTTACTCTCAGCCACACACGCACGCACACACTCCAGTCGTCTGGTCGGGGAGAGAGCTCCCTCTGCTCTCGCTCTCTCTTCTTAAATAGGGCGCGGTCACTGGGGAAGACACACAAACACATTAAATAACCTCAGGTGCAGTGATTCTGCCACTTACCTTCCCTGACTCCGCCCTCCGGTCACAGACCGACGCTTGACCATGCCCCCACTGCCACAAGCACGAAACAGGCAAGGACAAAAAATGCTAGGACAAGAAAAAAAAGACAAGAAAACACCCCTACTGCAAAAAAACATAAACTAGAATCAACCCTTAGTGCAAAAACCATGAACTAGAAATAAACCCTTGGTGCAAAAACCATGAAATAGAAAAAATGAGCTTGAGCAAACAACCATGAAACATAACAGAGGCATAAAAATGGCTAGAAGCAAAGCGAGACATTCTGGCAAAGTTCCTGCCTGAGAACAGCATTTTTATAACAGCAGAGAAAACCAGGAAGTGAATGCAGGCATGAAGGAATTCCCGTTCCGGATCGCCGCTGGCGTAAGAGATTCGTAATCTCCAGAGTGGATGTCCGGAGCGGAGCATGACAGTACCGCCCCCTTCAACAAGCGCCTCCAGGCGCTTTAGGAGGAGCATCAGGGTGTTGCTGGTGGAAGTCAGAGATGAGGGTTGGGCCCAAGATGAACCTGGCGCAGACCCAACTTCTCTCCTCGGGACTGTAACCCTCCCAGTCCACCAGATACTGGAGTCCTCTGCCTCGCCGCCGCACCTTCAGCAGCTTTTTTACCATGTAGGCTTCGCTGCCATCAATGAGCCTGGGAGGAGGAGGGGGTTTGGAGGGTGGAAACAAAGAACTAGAGACCAGAGGTTTAAGCTGTGACACATGGAAAGTGGGGTGAATACGTCGCATGGTGAGTGGTAATGCCAGTCTGACGGAACATGGATTTATTACCTTGCTGATGAGGAAGGGTCCTAGGTATCTGGGTGCCAGCTTGTGGGAGACAGTTCTGAGTGGCAGATGGCGCATGGAGAGCATGACTCGCTGCCCCACCTGGTAAGTGGGTGCCTTAGAGCGGTGTTTGTTGGTCTGCCTCTTGGATGCTAGGGTGGAGTGAATGAGTCTTCTCCAAGCCGATGCCCACGTCCTCCTGCAGTGGCATATGAAGGTCTGGGCTGAGGGTATGGTGACCTCCTCCTCTTGGTTGGGGAAGAGTGGTGGTTGGTAACATAGGGAACACTGTAAGGGCGAGAGGCCTGTGGCAGATGAAGGGAGAGTGTTGTGAGCATACTTGACCCAAGGTAAGTACTTACTCCAAGAAGCAGCATCCCTGGACGTCATGCACCTGAGTGCCACCTCCAAAGCTTGATTCACCCATTCCACCTGGCCGTTGGTTTGAGGATGGAACCCTGAGGAGAGGCTACAGGAGGCCCCGATGAGTTTGCAGAAGGTCCTCCAGAATTGCGCAGTGAACTGAGGACCCCGGTCAGAAACGATGTCAGTGGGGAGTCCGTGTAGGCGGAAAACATAAAGGATGAGTAATTCGGCAGTTTCTTTAGTTGTGGGAAGCTTGGGCAGAGGGACAAAATGGACTGTCTTGGAGAACCAGTCAATAACTGTGAGGATGCATGTGTTGCCACCTGAGTTGGGGAGTCCTGTGACGAATTCCAGGGCGATGTGAGACCAGGGTTGATGAGGAATCAGGAGGGGTCTTAGCAGGCCGGCAGGGGGTCGATTGGCTGTCTTGTTCTGGGCACATGTGTCACAGGCTGCCACGAACTCCTGGACATCTTCCTTGATGGATGGCCACCAGAAGCGCTGTTGGATGAGTGCCAGGGTTCGAGCAGCTCCCGGATGACAAGCCAACTTGGAGCCATGACCCCACTGCAGCACCTGGGTTCACACAGAACAGGGAATAAGCAGATGGTTAGGTGGTATGTTGCTTGAGTTACCTTCTCCGGGGTCCTGCTCCAGGGTCTTCTGCACCAATGTCTCTACCTCAAGTAGGGCGGCCCCCACCAGACAGCGTGGAGGGAGGATGGTTTCAGGCATGCTAGACTCCTCCTGGTGGGCAGAGAATAACCTGGACAGGGTGTCGGGTTTGCCGTTCTTGGAGCCTGGGTGGTAGGAGAGCGTGAATTGGAAACGGGAGAAGAAGAAAGACCATCGGGCTTGCCGTGAGTTAAGGCGTTTGGTGGATTTGAGGTATTCCAGATTCTTGTGGTCAGTCCAGATGAGGAAGGGGAGACCCAATCCCTCGAGCCAGTGCCTCCACTCCTCTAAGGCTAGCTTGATGGCTAACAGCTCTCTGTCGCCGATGTCATAATTTCGTTCAGCAGGGGACAGCCAGTGAGAGAAGAAGGAGCAGGGGTGGACCTTGTTATCGTTGGCCCTCTGGGAGAGGATGGCTCCGACCCCAGACTCGGACTCGTTGACCTCCACGATAAACTCTTTTGTGGGATCGGGTATGGTGAGAATGGGTGCTGTGGTGAACTTGTGCTTGAGCATGGAGAAGGCTCTCTCCATGTCCTCCCCCCACTTGAATGAGGTCTTAGTTGAGGTTAAAGCTGTGAGAGGTCCAGCCACTGTGCTGAAGTTGCGGATAAAGCACCTGTAGAAATTTGCGAATCCCAAGAAATGCTGGAGCTCTTGTCGCAAGGATGGGGTGGGCCAGTCAGCGACTGCCTCAAGCTTGAGGGGGTCCATCTGGATCCTAGCCAGGGAGATGATGAACCCCAGAAACGAGACGGAGCTTTGGTGAAATTAGCTTTTCTCTGCCTTGACATATAGATTATTTTCTAGCAGGCGCTGGAGGACCTGCTGGACGTGGCCCTGATGTTCCTCCAGGGAGTGAGGGAAGATCAGGATGTCATCCAGGTACACCAAAACGAAGATGTTGAGAAAGTCCCTCAGGACGTCGTTGACGAGTGCCTGGAAGACTGCGGGTGCATTGGTCAGGCCAAAAGGGACCACGAGGTACTCGTAGTGGCCAGTGGTGGTGTTGAAGGCCATCTTCCACTTGTCCCTGATCCTGACGAGATGGTAGGCATTGCGTAAGTCTAACTTGGTGAATATCTTGGCTCCCTGGAGTAGTTCAAAGGCTGTAGTCATGAGCGGTAGTGGGTAGCGGTTCTTGACTGTGATGGCATTGAGACCTCGATAATCAATGCATGGGTGGAGCGACTTGTCCTTCTTATCCACGAAGAAGAATCCCGCCCCTGCTGGGGAGGAAGAAGGGCGGATGATCCCAGCTGCCAGAGACTCGGAGATGTACTTCTCCATAGCTTGCCTTTCAATGGGAGACAGAGAGTAGAGTCACCCTTTGGGTGGCTCTGTCCTGGGCAGGAGGTTGATTCCACAGTCATAGGATCTGTGAGGAAGGAGGGACACTGCTTGGGTCTTGCTGAAAACAAGTCTTAAGTCCAGGTATTCCGGAAGCACATGAGAGAGGTCGGGAAACTCGCTGGCTGGAGGCTGTGGTGGTCTGGCAGGAGGCAGAGCGGAGTTCAGGCAGGAAGCTAGGCAGGAATGGCTCCAGCCTAGGATGGCATTATTGGCCCAGTTTAGGTGAGGGTTGTGCAGCGTTAATCAGGGTAATCCTAGGATGATGGGTACGTGGGGGTTGTTCATGACATGGAGCTGGATGGTTTCTGAGTGGTTACCAGAAATCCTCAGGGTGAGCGGGGCAGTAATGTGGGTGATGGTGGTCAAGCCGGTGCCATTAAGTGTCAGGACTGTGAGAAGGACGTCGAGGCAAGTAGCGGAATTCCCAGACGCTTGGCAGTGGCGGAGCAGATTAGGTTCCTGTCTGCCCCTGAGTCGACAAGGGCCTGGAGATGGTGATGCTGGTTGTCGTGGATAATGATGACAGGGAGTAACGGTCGATCAGCGGGGCACTGGTTCCGAGTGTTACCCACTAGGGCCCCTCGATTCACTGGTGGGGCTCGTCCTTTTAGCGGGCAGGCTCGGCAGGTGTGTCCTCGCTGACCGCAGTAGAAACAGGCCCCAGTGCTCCACCGGTGATGTTCCTCCACTGACACCCGAACCTGGTCTACCTGCATGGGTTCGACGGACGTGGCGGGAGGTGGAGAGGAGGTGAATCTGGGGCAGTTCTTCTCTCTCCTCCATTGCTGGATCTGAGCATCGATGCAGTTGGCAAGGTCCATGAGGCTGGAGAGGTCTGACGGCAGTTCCCGCGATACCAATTCGTCCTTGATGGCGTCGGACAAGCCGTGCAGGAACGCGTCGATCTGGGCATTCTCGCTCCAACCGCATGAAGTCGCCAACGTCTGGAACTCAATGGCGTAATCCGAGGTAGACCGGGACCCCTGCCGCAGCTCCATGAGCTCTCTGGCCACCTCCCGTCCGGACAGAGACTAATCAAAAGTTCGCCTTATCTCCTCGGAGAAATCCTTGAAACTGGAACAAAAGGGTGCATTGGCATCCCAGACCGCTGTTCCCCACTCTCTGGCCTTGCCAGTGAGGAGCGTTATTGTATATGCTACCCAGGAGCATTCTGTGGGAAAGGCCAGAGGTTGCAGTTCTAGGGTCAATGAATATTGAGACAAAAACAATCTGCAAGTACCTGGTTCTCCATTGTTGTAGGGCTGAGGTGCTGGAAGTCTCGGTTCATGGAGAAAGGCGGTGGGAGGAGCTGAAGTAGGAGATGGCTGAGAAGGGGTAGGCACGGCTTGACAGGCACGGCTTCTGCATGGTGAGAAGGTTGAGTGCGTTGGACAGGGTGGTGAGGTTCTGGGTAATTTGTTGTAGGTCTTGTTGGTGGGTCCCGAAGAGAGTCCCTTGCTGCTGCATAGCCGTTCTCAGATGGGTCAGTTCTGCTGGATCCATGTTGGCCAGAATGTACTGTTAGGGGTGGTGGAGGTATGGTGAGATAAGGATCCACAAGGAGAACACAGACAGTAATCAAATAAATAGAGAGATTTAATCCAGGGAAAAGGGCGTGGCACAAGGGTAAACAAACGGGACAAAAACAAATGGCAAAAATAATCCAGATAACAAGAGACAGAAAACTAGATAAAAACACAAAACAGGCAAGGACAAAAAATGCTAGGACAAGAAACTAAAAACAAGAAAACACCCCTAGTGCAAAAAGCCATGAACTAGAATCAACCCTTAGTGCAAAAACCATGAACTAGAAATAAACCCTTAGTGCAAAAACCATTAAATAGAAATAATTGAATCGAATGAACCCTTTATTGTCACTGTTACCAGTGAAATTGACCATCAACCTGTCCTTACAGAGGGGGAACAGGACAGGAAGACAGGGATAAAAGAAAAAAAAGGAAAGATGAGGAAAAAAGAACACCCCCCACTATGCTCCTATCAGGAGTACAGTGTGGGAACATTTAAAAACCTCCGCAAAAGCACACAATAACACAAGTACACTTTGAAACATGGGACTTGAGGGGGGGAAGGGGGGAAGGAGGGGGTAATCAGGGGAGGGGGGGAGGAGGGGAGGGGGGGAGGTAGGGGTAACCCAGTGCAAGCAAGCAGCCGTCCGCTCCTGCAGCCATGCAAACGGCGCTGGTCACGCACCCGCTCATCACACTGGGGGTGAAAAACGGCGACCGCAGAAAATTGGGGAAGGAATGCGAGAGTGTCTCCCAGCAGTGACCTTCTGGGGGAAATATTACCCCAGCAACGGCCTTGATTGAGGTCGGTGCTGTTCAGGGAGCCGAATGTCGATAAGATAGAGATTGTTTAGTCTTTCAAACAGACGCAGTCTTTACACATCCACACCACTCGTCCATATCTGTCCATTACGTCCATTCTGTTCAATTCAATTCCATTTGGTCTCCGAAATACGTATTCCTTGCAAAGCTGAAAGCTGCTCCGAGATAACAACCATTTTGTGGATAAGTTCTGAATGTCCACAGTCCAAGTGCCAACAGCTTTGCCCACCGCTCCAATCATCGGGCAGCTTTGTGGGGCTTTGAACAGCTGTCACCGTTGTCTGATTTCCTCCATATACCAGGGAAATGCCTAATCCAATCAGCAAAAGTCCTGTAATCATGGTTCCGAATAGGTAGATATCTTCAATGTCCTCCACAGACGTTCCGGCAGGACAGGTGGGTTCCCCCAAACCCAGAAACTGTGTCAATTTCGTTGGGAGACCAGTTTATCAAATCCATGCTTTTTTACTTTGGAAATTCAATGCGGAGAGAGTCTCTCAAAAAAAAAAGGTATAGGCAGACGAGATGAACAAAGAGCACAAGCAGGAAAAAAAGGAGAGGAGAGGAGAGGAGAGCAGAGATGCGACTGCCTTCCGTGAGAGCATGGAGGAAAAATGCAGCCATCGATGGGTTTTAAGAAGTCCACCTAAGCAGAAATTATTTTGTCGAATGCTTTGTATAAAGTTTTTATTTATCGAATTTGCAAAAAATAAAAATAAAAATGCTCCGTTTCTCAAAATCCAGTGAATGTGGATAGAATAAAACAGTTATTCCACTCACTCATTGTACATGGATTATAGACAACTCAGTGCTACACGCCTCGTCACCTATCAGCTCATGTACGACTCGATTTTGTGGAATAACTGTTAATTATTTTATTTGTTCTATATTTATTGGTGCAAAATGTAAGGGAGCTCAAATGCAAGGCAAATTAGACCAATATTAGATGAATCATTCTGATAAGCCAATACATTACACTATAGCACCGCAGTCTTATAAAAAATGTACAAAGACGTGCGACAAAATTCATCCTTAATCATCCAGCTAATGTTTCTTATCAAGAAAGACTTTTGACATTGAACTTGCTGCCTCTTGAATATCACAGAGACAGAAATAATACGATTATTATTTTCAAATTTAAAACTGTTATGATGCATATTAACTGTGACAAGTATTTTAAATTTCTCACTATAAACACTCGGAGTCATAATTCAAATAATTTATGCATCATCAACCACAAGAAACAAAATTACTTTAGATTTAGTTTTTTTCCCCAGAGCTGTAAACTTATGAAACAATCTGCCGACTTCATGCAAAAGTAGTACAACTTTAAGTTCATTGAATTCTGCCTTACTGCAGTTTCCGAAAGACAAACAACGGAATTATCAGCCTCCTGAATCCTACTGTTATCATTATACTTTTTAAAACACTTGATTACATACTTCAAAGTATAATTAACAGTTATTCCATGAAATCGAGTCGTACATGAGCTGATGGGTGATGAAGCGCGTAGCACCGAGTTGTCTATAATCCATGTACGATGAGATTGAGTGGAATAACTGTTTTATTTTATCCACATTCGCTGGATTTTGAGAAACAGAGCATTTTTATTTTTTGCAAATTCGATAAATAAAAACTTTATACAAAACATCCGACAAAATCATTTCCGCATAGAATGTAAACAAACCAGCGAAATGACAGGAGCAATTTGTGAAAAATCCTATAATAATTCTTTAAAAATAAAAAAAGATATGTTCTTAGCATCAAATATTTTCATTCCATATTTTGTTGCTTTTTTGTATTTTTGTGGTTTTGTTTTCGAGTAGAGTTTTTATTTCATCCTCAGTTGGTTCAGCAACATGCTCCGCCATTTTGTTTTTCTCTACTCATGGTATATGAGCTGATATCCTAGTAGTAGAGTAGCCAATCAGAGCGCGCAATTGCTCATATCCAGTGAATGTGGATAGAATAATATAAAATATATTTACATCAGCCTGTTATATTCTTCCATTCTTCCACTCATTGCAGCATTATCTTATTATTAATACTGTTAGTTTTCTGTACTATTGTATTTCGATATTTATGTGTTTTTTTAAAATATATATTTTTCCCTTTTTAGCATAAGGGGCAATTTTCAGTTGGGGCGTGAGCCCTGTTATTGTCCCTTGCCACCATGTTTATTGCTTTCTATTTATTGTTTTGTGTTTGGTTGTATTTAATTCTGGGGGGGTTGTATTCATTTTAATTATTGTAATTATGCATCTTTTTGTCACGAACCACAATAAAATACAAAAAATAAAATCAAATACAGCTCAAATTACATACTCGTAAGTGGATAGTACACAAATAATTGAAATGGGTCACTTTAAATCAACCATGTGAATGAATTGAACTCATTAAGAAGCAAAAATGCCACAATATTTCAGGATATGTTCATTTGATGTGTGCTTTTTTTTTCATTGCAGAAATTGTTTACACCTGACAACTTCATCAAGTACCTCACAGAATCGCTCGATATGATGAAGAATGAGGTGATTCTTTATGTATTTACTTCTGTTTTTCCCTCCATAGATACCCACATTAACCTGCTCCATGCAGCTGTGTTTTTTTGTGAATTGTGAATACTTGAGCTTCGCCAAGCGTCATTCAATTATATTTAAAATATTATATGATGGTCAAATGAGACCAGAATCAAGCTTTTTGCCAAAGAACAGCATTTGCATGTTTGGTGAAAAAGGTAGACTGGAAAAACACCCGAGACCCCACTGTAAAACATGCTGATAGATTATAGGTGGGCTGCATCCAACATCACATGAGATATACAAGACATGAAGTGGTGGTCAGCTGAGCTCACGGTTCACCAAGCGTTACTATCACTGGGGCGCCTCGCTAGTCGTTAAATTGCCCTACACTTGTGTTGTTTTGGGCTGTTCAAATCGATCAAACCGTCAAACTGCTAAAAGTTTCTTCCGGGTTCCCTGTGAAGTGATAAAAAAGGGTGAAAAGGTAAAGGATTTTACCAAAAGACGATGAGAGAGGTGGCTCTTGAACTTTTCTCTGTGATGGAAGTGAGCCGAGTCGAAGAACACTTAAGTTTGCAGTGATCACTTCAGGAAAGGTTTGTAAATTCCTCTGATTTATTTCATTTGGATTCACAAAATCACTTTTCTCGCCATTTTCTGTTATTTTGTGATATTTTGAAGTTCAGGAGACGCTTCAGTTCTCAGATGTGTTTTTGTTTCCTGTTTGATCGTGGTCACCATATTGTAAACTAATGCATGTGTTTTCACTTTATCAGGATGTCTGAGCGATCTTTACAGGGACGATAATGTAGATTGGGCTCCTACACTGAACTAGAGAGAAGATAATCAAGACGATCCACAGAAACACAAAAGCAGAGCTCACGAGTTAAGCCTCACTCACAACCTGCTGTATGGGCTGCTAAGGGTGATCTATGGTAAAAAATTTGGCAAAACCGTGCTTGAGACTTGTGCAACACTTGCGTGTGTTCAGCACTCTAGAAGGTCGCAGACTGCCTGTGGAGACTTTTGGTCCTGCACATGCAAATTCTACGGGTCTTGCAACAAATCAAGAACGCATACACTACGTGCAGGATCCGTACTCCTTTTGTACGCCTGAACCAAGTCAGCAGCGCGGCTAGTAGGGGCTTTTTGTGATGACAGTAAGACGCATGAGTGAAACACGGTCATTGTACGAGTGACGTGCCTCAGAAGTCCTACACAAGTATTCCACACTTGCTATTTGTGCGGCGCGCAAGACAGAAGTACATCTCACTTTCTACCCCTATGTGTGGTGTGCAAGCAGTGCACACGACCTGCACACGACCCGTACACAACACGAGGGGCAAGACTCTGGGTCTATATATTGGGGAGGAACCAAGGAACCAATCATGTAGTGTGTAGCATTGTAGAAAGGAAGAAGACCACCTCATTTGCTGTTTTTATTTGAGTATAGGTTAATTTACCATGCAAACGTCAAATAATAAAACATGAGTATAAGGGAATAACGCATTTTATTACACTGTAAAAAATCCCAACTAAATAGCCCAACAGTTTGAGCACTGAAACACACTCTGACTCCGAGCTGCTGTCCTGCTCCTGCTGAGTGGTGGGACGGGGTGTCGGGATGTCCTTGTCCTCATCACTGAGCATGGCACAATGGCCTGACAGCGATGATGGGATTGCAGTGTCCTCACGTCCGGGTGTCGTTAGCTGAAACTTACATGAAAATCAGCATCTCATCTCATCTCATCTCATTATCTCTCTAGCCGCTTTATCTTTCTACAGGGTCGCAGGCAAGCTGGAGCCTATCCCAGCTGACCTATGGGCGAAAGGCGGGGTACACCCTGGACAAGTCGCCAGGTCATCACAGGGCTGACACATAGACACAGACAACCATTCACACTCACATTCACACCTACGCTCAATTTAGAGTCACCAGTTAACCTAACCTGCATGTCTTTGGACTGTGGGGGAAACCGGAGCACCCGGAGGAAACCCACGCGGACACGGGGAGAACATGCAAACTCCACACAGAAAGGCCCTCGCCGGCCCCGGGGCTCGAACCCAGGACCTTCTTGCTGTGAGGCGACAGCGCTAACCACTACACCACCGTGCCGCCGAAAATCAGCATATATAATATTAATTACATAAGCATATAGATACCGAAATGAATGTTTTAAAGCATGTGTATTTACCTGTGGAAATCCCTCTGGCGGGCTGCTGTGCCTTCTGCTGGCTTGAAGGCAAACTTCTCCCTGTCCGTGCAGGGCTCGCCGGTGCTGCTACCATCATCATCAAACTCTTCCTCCTCCTCCCCCTCTGCTGTTTCAGGCTGGGTTATTTCACTTTTGCTCGCTTCTTCTTGGGTCCCATTTTCTAAACTTTAAACTGAAAATTTTTAAATTTTTCCCACAAAATATCCAATGTTCTTCAGTTGAAAGACAGATGCAGAGTGCTGCAGACATGCTGGTTTTATACCCACTCCTGGCTTGTGTCACACGCAAGTTATGAGTGATTGTCACGTGCTAATCACATGCGTCACACACGCTTCACAAGTGCGGCCCGAACTCGTAGCGCAGGAAACTGGTAAAATGCAAGTCACACACACTCCACACTCACTGAACACACACTGATCACGTGCATCAGACATACGCTTTCCACGGGCTAACGGCACAATTTTTCCCACACCTTGAGGAAGTCAGGTGTGCAACCTGTACTTGACAAGCACTTTACCCGTACTCCTCCCCCAAACTTTCCCCCGGGTTCACCGCGACCCTGCGGCACGGCTGTGAGCTACCAAACCCCTACCTTGCGTATCCAAAACATTTATGGCAGGTTGTGAGTGAGGCTTTAACAGCATGAAACTGCTTCCCCGGCTGTGCAGTTACAGAGGACCGTGATCACTTCTCCATCCTGTTTCACCAATCCCCAGGACTTTAAAGGGGTTTCTGTGGATCTTTGTGAATGATTTAGCTGGAAGAGAAGAGCAGGGAGGATTGGGAATCAAGCTGCAGTGGTTTGTTTTCACACAATACTAAAACTTGTAGCATCCTAGCAACCATCGCAAAGACACGTACAAAAAGCCCAGAAATTCCTCCTTACCCAGGCAAAAACGATACAAGATTTATCTTGTAGTGTCCTGATCCTCAGATCTTTAACCCAGACACACATTAAAATTTGTTCTGCAGGCTCTTTGAGGTTTTCATCTATGTGTCCGTGTAGAACGATGTCTGCAGCACCAGGTAGTCTGAGATGTCGGGGAACTCAACAGATGGATAATTTTCCAACTTGTAGGAAAAAATCCTTCTTCGTTAACGTGTAAGGATCTAATCCCATCACGACGAGCAACTTTCTGAAGGGATCTTGACCGTGCAATTGCTTCTAAACTGTGAAAATAATTGGAGACGGTTTCACTCGCTCTTTATATAACGGCGGCCAAATCGGTTCCCCTGACCATCACTTCATTCACCGGAAGGAAACTCGCAAACAAAAGTCACATGACTGAATACAACCTAATGATGTTTTGGGGCTGTTTTGTGGTTCAGGAGCTCTTTCATGAATTCTACTGAATAACAGGATGTTTTAGACCAAAAACATTTGTTCTCCTGGTTGCCTCTTGGTTGTCAGGAGGTTACAGCTAAGCTATGGGTGAATCTTTTAACAAGACAATGAGTCCAAATCAACAGATATGATCAACAAGACTATTAAAGTGTCAAATTTGTAGCTGGCCACAAGTAGCCTACTAATTGGGGACACTAGCTATAAATAAATAAATATGAATAAAATCTGAAATATATACTTCTATCTATAATCTTAAATATAAACGATAAATCTTAAATGTATACTATAAAACTTAGAAAGAGAATCCTAACTGTTATTCTCAACCAAAAAAAATTAAAGATCCTTGATTAGAATGGAATATAAATTAATAGATATGAAGGAAATATTAAATAAAAAATAACATCATTGTGTTTCTCATTTTATGCAGTTTCAAAATAACACCATTTATTCTCAGTAATCTCACTGGTTAATGTGTTTCACTAAACCTCATCAGTACATCTCACACTTCTCATATTTTTAATCGACTGGGCCAAACATTCCAGAACATGAATGCACACTTCAGGAGGAGTTAAAACACATGATAAGAAGTGATACATCTTGAACAACACACTATTCAGAGTGTACAGTACATGATTCAGAACAACTTTGGCCAAACCTGCATAACATAAGATTAAAAAAAAAAAGCTAGATGATGCAGGTGTGCAGCTCAGCACAACACAAGAACAATACACACTTCAGAATGACTTCACAGAAAATCATATTTGGCAATAACAACCTTTCAGTAAGATCAGTCTCAATTTCTTTACTGTCTTTACTTGTTTACTGTAATTATGATCATTATTACTTTGAATAGAATCAACTTCACTTACTTTGAATAAGATCAACATCATTGTTTTGTTTAACGTGAATAATTAATGATCATGACTGTGTACGTGATTATATATAAAAAACACCACAGCATCTCTGTATTTTGGGAGAGTTATTGGATTTGTGAGTAAGATGGAGATATGTCAAGCCGTATTGATCAGTACCATATCTCTGTAACACTCTGAAACACGCTGCACTGCTTGGAGCTTGTTAATCTCGTATGCTGATGTTTGCATGTGGTTTCATACGCGTTAAAAACACCGACAAGACTCAGGGCTGTTATTCTTTCTTCACCAATTATTAATTTACTGGGAATCATGCTCTTAATTTGGGGTGCCAGTAATTTTGAGAGAGCATTTTACAGAAGAATACACTAATTTAAAATTTAATTATTAAGTCCTTTAAAATGTTTAAGCACAGATTTTCATAATTTCATGTTTTTCGTTTTTATATATTCATTTTTGTTTATTTTTCTGTCATGCTGAAGTTTTAATTCAGTAAAATCAATTGTTTTGAGATGTGCTTCATTTTTTTTTTCTTTTATTTTACTCTGAAGCACTTTCATGGAAATGTCGCTAATAACAGATTTATTGATGTTACATGCACATAGATCATAGAGCCATTTATGTTTTATTATATTTATAAAATAGATATTTTTATCATTGGGGCGGCACGGTGGTGTAGTGGTTAGCGCTGTCGCCTCACAGCGAGAAGGTCCGGGTTCGAGCCCCGTGGCCGGCGAGGGCCTTTCTGTGTGGAGTTTGCATGTTCTCCCCGTGTCCGCGTGGGTTTCCTCCGGGTGCTCCGGTTTCCCCCACAGTCCAAAGACATGCAGGTTAGGTTAACTGGTGACTCTAAATTGAGCGTAGGTGTGAATGTGAGTGTGAATGGTTGTCTGTGTCTATGTGTCAGCCCTGTGATGACCTGGCGACTTGTCCAGGGTGTACCCCGCCTTTCGCCCGTAGTCAGCTGGGATAGGATCCAGCTCGCCCGCGACCCTGCACAGGATAAGCAGCTACAGATAATGGATGGATGGATGGATGGATGGATGGATGGATGGATGGATGGAGTTTATCATATTTTTGGTTGTTAGGTTCCTCGACTGATTGTGAACATGGTGCAGATTTTTACGATGAAACCTCTGAGGGAAGTTCAGAAGCCCAGCCTTGGCTGCCAGCTCCAAAGGTATTCTCATTCTCTCTCTCTCTCTCTCTCTCTCTCTCTCTCTCTCTCTCTCTCTCTCTCTGACTTTCTCTCCCTCTCTCTCTCTCTGACACACACACACACACTTCGTGTCCATCTTTTCTCTCCTCTTTTTGTCTAACTCTTTAAACTTCTTTTTTCTCCCTTGATATGACTCTCTCTCTCTCTCTCTCTCTCTGCTTTTCCCTCTTTTGCGTTTTCTTTCACTAACTCTTTTACCCCCCCCACAGATTTCCCCTAATCAGTCTGTAATCTGTCTGTCTGTCTGTCTGTCTGTCTGTCTGTCTGTCTGGTGCTCTTTCTCACTCTGTAGAAGTTTCTGTTCGTGCTTGGTCTTGCCTGAAGAGAATTCCACTGAACTGGCAGAGCTGAGTGAAGTCAATGTTGAATTCCAGGTATGTATTTATTCAGTCACAGACCTGTTCACGTGTGAGTTACTGTAATATACTCTAGTAATTATGTCCTAATAAAGATGATTAAGAAGCTTGTAAACAGCAAAACCATGACAAGTGGACAAACTGGCTGTTTCATGAGAGTATATTCTGCATTTGTTGTACATGTAAATGTACAAATCTACAAACTGAGACTTATATGATGTAATCCTTTTTGTGTACACGAGTAAAATGATTGTCAATTCAGTGAACACAACGACTATTTTTTTCTACAAAATAACATTTCTTACACTTTTCATAACAGAATTTAAAGGCTTTATTTTTTCCCTGGACAAATGTGGGGGTTTTTTTGTTCGGTTTTTTTTTTTGGTTGGTTGGTTTTTGGTCTCGTTTGAGAAGTAATGCATTTTGAGGCACAGAATTATTTAACGCAGCGCCCCCTAGTTAATACAAGGGTACTTCAAAAAGTTCTCAGCCTCACCAGCAAACTCCCATTTTGGGTCATAACTGTATATTATAAAGCCTTATATCACTGTCCACAAAAACTCAAATGAAAGACACGATCAAAGAAAGAAGGAAAGGAACGCTTCGAGCTCGTGTGATGTTGTTCCAGGACAATGCTCCCATCCACACAGCACAGGGGGCAGAAATGTGGCTTTGAACTGTTGCCCCATGCACCTTACTCACCCGACCTGGCACTGTCTGAACTTTATCAGTTTCCCAAACTGAAATCCCGCTCACGTGGTCGCCATTTTCAGAGTAATGATGAAGTCATCTGTGCTGTAGAGGAGGAACTGGAGGCTCAAGATGTGATCTTCCATGAAGGTACAGTGAAGCTTGAACATCAGTGGACCGAGTGCATTGAAGTTAAAGGAGACGATGTTGAAAAATAACGCAAAAATAATCTTCCTCCTATGACGTTTTCTGGGTGAGGGAGGCTGAGAACTTTTTGAAGTACTCTCGTACAGACAGCACAAACAACACTAAAAAAAATGATAGCATGTGAAAAAATCTTGAATAAAGGAAAAGTTACCAGATATTTCTCCTTATGAAAGTATTATTTAACAAATATAAGACCATTAAAGCTAGACGGCCTTTCGATTTCATAAACTCGGTGAAATTTATTTCCCTCTGAAATGTGGTGATTGTGATATCTGTTTATTTCTGTAATATCTCACAAAATATCAGGCCATTCTGTGGCTGGGAAGTTATTTAATTTGAGGGGATTAAAGCAAATAATGTGCATGAAATAGCTCGCTTGGCGCAGTCAAGCAGACAGAGGAAGTCCGTGTGCGCATGCGCAGGTTTACCTTCTTCTTTTGGTTTTTACGGCAGCTGGCATCCACAGTGTTGCATTACTGCCATCTACAGGTTTCCCTTTGAGCGTGCACTGACAGTTCCGTCATTCTGTCACTAAACGAACAGCTGATCACACCGAGGTGCTCGCTGAGCACCCATATTTATTAGTTTGGTCCTGCGTTTCCTTTCCTTCGTATATAACATGACGTCTTTTCTTCTCGCTTTCCGTTACTGTAGTCGGTCTTTCACGTTTCATTTGCACATTCACGCCCTCCATTTTTCTCTCCTATTTCAAATTAATATCCCACAACGCATTGCGTGAATGGGGAAAGCCCACCACGTGATGCATGACGTAGTATCTTGAATTGGGTCATGGTGAAGCAGGAAAAAATAGCGGAGAATTTAGGGCCACGTGGCGTCACAACTCGTTAATTGTTCTATTTAAAAAAAAAAAAAACTAACAAAATTGGAAGTCTGTGATCCAAATTCAGTAGCTTTCGGTCACTAAACAAAAATAATTGGGTGTCGGGGAAAATTCTTTTTATGACCTACACTTGAAAAATCTGAAAGGCAATACAGCTTTAAGCCTATTTATAGACATGCTTGCTGATGTCAGGCTCAGAAATGTCTTGGTCTCTTGGAAGAACATTTGGGTTCTTTCTAGAAATAAACACCAATGATCTGCCAAAAAAAAATAGATTTGCAAGCAATTTCAAGCTTGCACACATGTAGGCATAATAATGTAATAAAGAGAAATATTTGCTGAATTAGCCGAGGTTCATGATATTTTTACTTGCTAAGATATAATTTCTTGCAGTGAAAGTGTGCCCATGTTTTCTTTGGACATCATGGCACTCATGCTCTGGCGGAAAATCAACACAAAAGTCACACTTCAGTATTTTTCAGCTGAACACATGAGGGTTTTATTGCAAGGACAGGATAGACTCTGGAGTGAGATGTCATGAGAATTCCGGTGGGTCAGTGTATTTTTAAAGTAGCAGTAAGAGCACTTCATGGACACGGGACCCTGAAAGCCTCTGTTCTGAGTGAGGAGCAATTTGTGCAACACACAGGCCTGAGTTTCCCAAAAGCATCGCAGCACAAAGATCATCGTTAAATGGTAGAGCGAGCAATACAATGAACGCTCTCTCTCCTAGTTAAGACGCTCTTAGCGTTAAGAGGCTTTTGGGAAACCCACCACAGTTCAGTTAGCAGCTGGTGTGTGTGTGTGTGTGTGTGTGTGTGTGTGTGTGTGTGTGTGTGTGTGTGTGTGTGTGTGTGATGTGGTTTGCTAGAGGAGACTGGAGGAGCTGCTGAACAGCAATGATCGCTACTTTAAAGAGGATTTTGCTGTGGTTCTGCAGCCGTATGCAACCTACGCCCAGCCTCCCAGACTGGCTGTGAGTAAATTTTTAAGCCTGAATATAAAAATCTGTCGTCAGAAATTGATGGAACAAATCAATTAAAGAATCTGTCATCATAATTTAATGGTGTAACAGCCGTTAGCTGTTTCCGGTTTTAAATTTGCACATTAGTCTCCTGATGTATTTCCTCTGGGGTTTCTTACAGGATGGCAAAATCGATTTTAGTTACTTCGCTCCAGACTGTTTCCATTTCACCATAAAGGGTCACGAGGAGCTCGCCAAGGGTCTCTGGAACAACATGGTACATTTCATCTGTTATTAACTACTTTTATACTGCAGCATGAAGTTGGTCAGAAGGTAACGGCCTTATAGCAGCAGCTCGGACAATATAATCCGTTATAATTCAAGTCACATGTTAATATTAATGCACTGTTTGTTTCTGTAGTAAGAGCTCATTCGCAGAGACTTCTTTGATGGCTGATCTTCATAATCGAAGCCTGATAATTAACTCATTTAAAAATGTGCCGTTATATAACAAAGCATCCAGTTGTCAATAGAGTAATGTTTTCTGTTCAGAAATATTTATTTAATTTAGTTTATTTGTGGAAGGAGTCTCCAGTTTCAGCACTTTGAAAAAGTTTCTCTGTAACGTGACAAGCTGCAGTTTTTGTCTTATTAACATCGAGAGAAGAAAAAGAGAAGCTGGTGAAGGAATGACTCTTTATACTTGCTATAATGTAAGTGATAACAAGAGCTAACTTTTTTTCAAGATTACAGCATGACATTCATTAACCAATAGGAACAATTGAACAACAGAACAGTTGGAACAGTTGAACAACAGAAAAAATGTTCAGTTTATAACTTCAACAAAACAGACTTCATGTTAAACTATAATGAATTTCCTGGTGACACATTTATACTTTGTGACTCTACAGAACACAGTTATACAGTGGTGCTTGAAAGTTTGTGAACCCTTTAGAATTTTCTATATTTCTGCATAAATATGACCTAAAACATCATCAGATTTTCACACAAGTCCTAAAAGTAGATAAAGAGAACCCAGTTAAACAAATGAGACAAAAATATTATACTTGGTCATTTATTTATTGAGGAAAATTTTCCTATATTACATATCTGAGAGTGGCAAAAGTATGTGAACCTCTAGGATTAGCAGTTAATTTGAAGGTGAAATTAGTCAGGTGTTTTCAGTCAATGGGATGACAATCAGGTGTGAGTGGGCACCCTGTTTTATTTAAAGAACAGGGATCTATCAAAGTCTGATCTTCACAACACATGTTTGTGGAAGTGTATCATGGCATGAACAAAGGAGATTTCTGAGGACCTCAGAAAAAGCGTTGTTGATGCTCATCAGGCTGGAAAAGGTTACAAAACCATCTCTAAAGAGTTTGGACTCCACCAATCCACAGTCAGACAGATTGTGTACAAATGGAGGAAATTCAAGACCATTGTTACCCTCCCCAGGAGTGGTCGACCAACAAAGATCACTCCAAGAGCAAGGCATGTAATAGTCAGCGAGGTCACAAAGGACCCCAGGGTAACTTCTAAGCAACTGAAGGCCTCTCTCACATTGACTAATGTTAATGTTCATGAGTCCACCATCAGGAGAACACTGAACAACAATGGTGTGCATGGCAGGGTTGCAAGGAGAAAGCCACTGCTCTCCAAGAACAACACTGCTGCTCGTCTGCAGTTTGCTAAAGATCACGTGGATAAGCCAGAAGGCTATTGGAGAAATGTTTTGTGGACGGATGAGACCAAAATAGAACTTTTTGGTTTAAATGAGAAGCATTATGTTTGGAGAAAGGAAAACACTGCATTCCAGCATAAGAACCTTATCCCATCTGTGAAACATGTTGGTGGTAGTATCATGGTTTGGGCCCGTTTTGCTGCATCTGGGCCAGGACGGCTTGCCATCATTGATGGAACAATGAATTCTGAATTATACCAGTGAATTCTAAAGGAAAATGTCAGGACATCTGTCCATGAACTGAGGCCCTGTCCACACGGCAACGGATTCAGGTGAATCTGATAAAATTGTTTATCGTTTCGGCCTGGCGTCCACACGGCACTGGCGTTTTGGGTGCCCCAAAACGAAATCTTTTGAGAACGGGTTCCAGAGTGAAAAAATCTGGCAACGGAGCCGTTGCGAAATCGTCTGGATGAGTAGAACGGATTTGTTTACGATGACGTCACAACCACATGTGCTTCACGCCGGGTAGAAGTGTAATGAACTCGATGCGAGTTGTCAACAAATCCTATACCTTGGTTCATGAAACGCGCTTACAAAATATTTTCACTGTGAATATTTATTGTGTAATGGTGCAAAGTGAGAGAGAGAGAGAGAGAGAGAGAGAGAGAGAGAATAGCCCTTAGGGCAGAGTCAATCCCGCCAGCAAAAATAGGGAAAAAAAGGAGCGATCTCACCTCTTCAGATGTTTATTCCGGACCATTAAAGAATTCTGGAGGATATCAGAATGTTGGCGTACCGGCTTCCATCTACCCCCGTTCATTCCTCTTTCCGCGTCTCCATTCAAAAAACAAGCACGTGATTTAAAGGGACTCCATAGGATAGGGAGTGAGAAAGTGTGTGCGTGTGACAGTGACAGGTGCGCATGCATCTACTTCTATTGTTCTGGTGTCTCCGATGGGACCGTCTTACAGCGCACGTAGTGGTGTGGCATGTGTATTGCATCGTTTTCAGCAAGAGTTGCGTTGCCATATGAACCTGATATTTTACTGATCCGTTGCCCATGTGGACGCGATATTTAAAAAAAAAAAATCTTGTTGCCATTGTCGTGTGGATGTAGCCTGAATCTCAAGAGAAGGTGGGTCATGCAGCAAGACAACGACCCTAAGCACACAAGTCGTTCTACCAAAGAATGGTTAAAGAAGAGTGAAATTAATGTTTTGGAATGGCCAAGTTAAAGTCCTGACCTTAATCCAATGGAAATGTTGTGGAAGGACCTGAAGCGAGCAGTTCATGTGAGGAAACCCACCAACATCCCAGAGTTGAAGCTGTTCTGTACGGAGGAACGGGCTAAAATTCCTCCAAGCCGGTGTGCAGGACTGATCAACAGTTACCGCAAACGTTTAGTTGCAGTTATTGCTGCACAAGGGGGTCACACCAGATACTGAAAGCAAAGGTTCACATACTTTTGCCACTCACAGATATGTAATATTGGATCATTTTCCTCAATAAATAAATGACCAAGTATAATATTTTTGCCTCATTTGTTTAACTGGGTTCTCTTTATCTACTTTTAGGACTTGTGTGAAAATCTGATGATGTTTTAGGTCATATTTATGCAGAAATATAGAAAATTCTAAAGGGTTCACAAACTTTCAAGCACCACTGTAGAAGTGAGTTATTTATAATCACACTATCTGTTATCACCCAAATGAGAATGAGTTCCATTTAGAGTCTGGTTCCTCTCGAGGTTTCTTCATGTCATCTGAGGGAGTTTTTTTCCTCACCATCATCACCCACAGGCTTCATCATCAGGAATAAAGAAATGTATTAGGGATGTAATTAGCTCACATGTTTAAAGTCTTTAATTTTCTGTAAAGTGTTGTTAAAAACACGATACAAATAAACTTGACTTGAATCATTAGTAAATTGCTCTGGAATAAGAAGAGCACTTATTTACAATGTGTTGTTGTATAAAACAAATCCCCTTCAGACTGGTGGTAACAATAAAACACTGTCTTGTCTATTGCACCACTCCGTCATTGATTATTTTCCTAAAATAGTGCAGCCCTGTGTTTATTTCCTACAAGTTTATTTCTTACATAATCCATGTACATCCTGGCCAGAACTGACCTTCAGTCTTTATCTCTCATAGTTTCAACCTGCAGATAAGAAAGAGTTAATCCAGACCTTCTCAGAGCCTGTAAAACTCATCTGTCCATCAGAGGTAGGGTAAGAGCAACAGTGCTTCTGAATCTTCACCACAAAACCTCTGTTGTGTTAATATGTTCACATTTATCTGCATTTCCTTCACAGGAGCATCCTTACATATATACCAAACCCAAAGCTCTGTCCTCTGCAAACCATCTGCAAGTCATCTGGACTCTTTTAACCCTTACAGGCCTTGTTACCATCTACAGCAACATACATTAAGTGTATTCTTTATACTTCTGTCCTGTCAGCTATTCTTAATGAGTTTGTATGATCTGGAGATCATAAATATGGAATAAATACTGTATCTGTCTTACATCACACAAGTGACCTTTTGAGGTATGAGGGGAGGAATTTAGCATTTTGCATCACTATGATTTCATCACGGAAACCTTCAGGATCTAGTATTAAAAAGGACTCTCTGTGACTGGAACAGATCTTTCTTTCAGACTACACTATACTAAGTGAATTAACTACTATCATAAATACCATCATCACTATCCAGCTAAGTTACTTACATGTCATCTGTCATGTAGAGATGGAATACCTGACTATATACTGTACATAAAAACCAGCTTCTGCAAAAATAGCCACCAATTTAAAAACGCCCAGTTCCAACTTTCATGTTGTAGAGATAATTTACATTACAGTTAGCAGATGCAGAGTGATCCAGAGTGACGTACAACACACCCAGAGCAGCCTGGGGAGCAGGTGGGGGTTAGGTTCCTTGCTCAAGGGCACTTCAGCCATTCCTGCTGGTCCAGAGAATTGAACCAGCAACCTTTTGGTCCCAAAGCTGCTCTAACCTTTAGGCTATGGCTTCCCCATTTAATAAAGTTAACCCTAGATTTTTCTGATGTCTGCACAAATCTGGTAGATTTTGCCCATGTGAGCACATTACTTACAAACATAAAGCATACAGAGTATCCCATTTAAAACACAGTTTGCCTTTCATAAAAGGAAATTACATCAGACTGCAATTCCTACGAATTAAGTCTTGCTTATGAAGTCAAGATCCAGGTTGATTGGAACCGTCTTGCCTCTGAGAGTCCTGTACAAATGAAAGGCTCTTTATAGCACTGCCATTGAACAATGTAAAACCTTTAAATAACAAATTAACAAAGAAAAGCTTTAAAAGGAAATGGGGATTCCTTCAAGAGAAAATGTTCCACTGATGGGGTAAGAAACAATAATATTGAGCCACACCCTGTATTTATCATATCCCTGTACTTTGTTTTGTGAGTTTATCATACTACGGCCTTATCACTGACTTTAATTGCATTTCAAAAGATAATGTTCATGCATTTCTCATTCTTAGATTGTGAAATTGCTCTTTTAATTAGTTACAATCTCTGAGTAAAAGATTCGTCTGTAAACTGATCAGTGACTGATGAACAGAGAAATGAACAGACATCCATAATTGTAAATGTTGAATAAGTTTAACTTTCACAAAATGCATCAGTCGTGACATGTATGCATTAATGGTGTGTATTGTGTGTATATTGTTTTGAACCTGTAATGACATTATTGTAATAAATGAATGCACAGTGATTTTTTTAACTTAGTTTTTATTTCAGTTTCATTCAAAATCATATATACAGAATCATATTTATCATAACTGCTGTTTTTCAATACACATGGTAACAACTATGATACAACAAGGGAGACGGAGACTATAATGACAAAGAAAAATATAAAACAAAATAGAATAAAACAAAAGTGTAACGGTTCAGCGTTCATGGGTGGAGCACAGAGGACGGCAGGACAGAGATCAGGTTTGACAGTGCGTTTTATTGCTAGACTTTTCAGTTTAACAATCATTCATACACTCAAATAGACACACACACAACCGGCGTCTGGTTCAGGGATCAGCCCCTCTGCTCTCGCTCTCCCTCCTTAAGTAGGGCGCGGTCACTGGGAAGACACAAACACAGGTTAATTGCTCTCAGGTGTAGTGATTTTGCCACTCACCTTCCCTGACTCCGCCCTCCTGTCACAGACCGGCGCTTGACCACGCCCCCGCTGCCACATACCCCCACCGCCTGACTCAGGCCGGGCGGCCGTCCGGCCTGCAGCCGACTCCCCCCCCCCCCCCCCCCGGCGGGAGAGGAAGTCCGCCACGACCATCTGCGCCCCCGGCCTGTGGACCACCTTGAAATTAAAGGGTTGGAGTGCCAGATACCAACGGGTGATCCGCGCGTTGGCATCTTTCATGCGGTGGAGCCACTGGAGGGGCGCGTGGTCCAAACAGAGGGTGAAAGGGCGCCCCAGCAGGTAGTACCGGAGGGCGAGGACCGCCCACTTGATGGCCAGACACTCTTTCTCTATGGTGCTGTAGCGCCCCTCACGCACCGACAGCTTCCTGCTTATATACAGGACGGGGCGGTCCTCCCCCTCCACCTCCTGGGACAAAACCGCCCCCAGCCCTCTGTCCGACGCATCGGTCTGCAACATAAAGGGGAGAGAAAAGTCAGGGGAGTGTAGAAGTGGCCCCCCACACAGTGCAGCCTTTACCTCTGAAAAAGCCCGCTGGCATTGCTCCGTCCACTGGACCGGATCTGGTGCCCCCTTTTTAGTGAGATCAGTCAGCGGGCTGGTGATGTCCGAATAATTAGGTATAAACCTACGATAATAGCCAGCCAGCCCCAGGAACTGTCTCACCCCCTTTTTGGTCTTGGGCCTCGGGCAGGCCGCAATCGCTGCGGTCTTATTAATTTGGGGACGCACCTGCCCATTGCACAAGTGGAAGCCCAGATACCGTACTTCCACCCGCCCAATCGCACACTTCTTTGGGTTGGCTGTGAGACCCGCCCGCCTCAGCGACCCAAGGACGGCCCTTAGGTGTTCCAAGTGCCTCGGCCAGTCATTACTATATATGATGATGTCATCCAGATAGGCGGCCGCATAGGTGGCGTGGGGGCGGAGGACCCGATCCATCAGCCGCTGAAACGTAGCGGGCGTCCCAAACAGCCCAAACGGAAGTGTGACGAATTGGTGTAAACCAAATGGTGTGGAAAAGGCCATTTTTTCTCGGGATAGTGGAGTCAAGGGGATCTGCCAATATCCCTTCGTCAAATCCAGTGTTGAATAAAAGCGAGCCGTGCCTAGTCGATCGAGCAGCTCGTCAATACGAGGCATTGGGTACGCGTCAAATTTAGACACCGCGTTGACTTTCCTATAGTCCACACAAAACCGGACCGACCCGTCAGCCTTGGGTACCAAGACCACCGGGCTGCTCCAGTCACTGTGGGACTCCTCGACGATGCCCATTTCAAGCATGGTCTGAAGTTCTTCCCGAACCACCTTTTTTTTGTGTTCGGGTAGCCTGTAAGGGCGGCTACGCACTACCACCCCCGGGGGCGTCTCGATGTGGTGCTCTATGAGGTTAGTGCAACCTGGCAGGGGCGAGAACACATCCGAAAACTCGGCCTGCAACTGGGCGACCTACATGAGTTGGGTCGGGGAGAGGTGGTCTCCACAGGGGACTGGATAGGTACGTGATGCCAATGTCCCCTTTTGAACCTCTGGCCCCAGCTCCGCCTTCTCCGGAACCACCGACACCAACGCCACGGGGACCTCCTCGTTCCAGAGTTTAAGCAGATTGAGGTGGTAAATCTGTAGCGCCCCACCCCTGTCCGTTCGCCTCACCTCATAGTCGACATCCCCGACTCGCCGTGTGACCTCAAAGGGTCCTTGCCACTTGGCGATCAATTTGGAGCTCGACGTGGGCAACAGTACGAGTACCTTATCTCCCGGTGTGAACTCTCTAAGGTGCGTGCCCTTGTTGTACAGGCGGGCTTGCCGTTCCTGGGCCTGCCGCAAATTCTCCTGAGTTAGGTGGGTGAGCGTGTGGAGTTTTGCACGCAGGTCCATAACATACTGAATTTCGTTCTTACTTTGTGAAGGTCCCTCCTCCCAATTTTCCCGCAGCACGTCCAGGACGCCGCACGGCTTACGCCCATATAATAATTCGAACGGGGAGAACCCCGTGGAGGCTTGGGGGACCTCTCGCACTGAGAACAGCAAGGGTTCAAGCCACTTATCCCAGTTACGTGCGTCCTCACTTACGAATTTCTTAATAATATTTTTGAGGGTGCGGTTGAATCGTTCCACTAAACCGTACGTTTGTGGGTGATGCACGCTGGTGCGCATCGGCTTAATCCCCAATAACCCATACAGTTCGCGCAGTGTTCGTGACATAAACGTAGTGCCTTGATCAGTCAGAATCTCTTTCGGGATTCCAACTTGGGAGATGACGCGGAAGAGTGCCTCTGCAATACTGCGTGCTGAGATATTGCGCAGAGGCACTGCTTCCGGGTATCGTGTTGCATAGTCCACCAAAACTAATATAAAGTGGTACCCTCGTGCTGACCGATTTAATGGCCCGATGAGATCCATCCCAATTCTCTCAAATGGGATCTCGATTAACGGTAGAGGGCGCAAAGGTGCTTTTGGAATGGCCACTGGGTTACTAACTGGCATTCGCGGCATGCCGTACACCACCTACGGACATCGCCCCGAATCCCCGGCCAATAGAATCGGGCCATTATTCGGGCTAGTGTTTTATCCTGCCCCAAGTGTCCAGCCATGGGATTAAAGTGAGCCGCCTGGAATACCAATTCCCGGCGGCTCTTCGGAATTAAAAGCTGCGTGATGCGCTCTTTAGTTTGAGTGTCCTGCGTCACTTGGTATAATCTATCCTGAAGTAGGGGAAGGACGGGGTGGCGTTCGGCTGGAGCGTTTGACCATCGATTACTCTCACTTGGTCAAACGCATGCCGCAGAGTCTCGTCTCGCGACTGCTCTAATGGGAAATCCGCGAGGGATTCCCCAATAGAGAGAGGAGGAGCCGGCGGCTCCTCACTCTGACGCGGAGATGACGTAGACGGCTCTGTGACAGCTGCTCCCGCCAAAGCGACACCGGGACCTCCCCCTGTCAAATGGCAGGACCCACTCTCGACTAGGTGTGTCATTAAACCCCGAAATCCCAGCTAATCAGTCCCCAAAATTAGAGAGTGGGTAAGGCGAGGATTAACCGCCGCCTTCACTATAAATTTTTCCCCTCTGAAAATAATGTGGACCGACACCAAAGGGTAGCTGTGAACATCCCCGTGCACACATAACACCTTCACCCCTTGTGCTCCCCCCAATGCCTCGTTTTGAACCAGGCTTTGGCGAATTGAGGTCTGATTACAACCAGAATCCACCAACGCCTGATATGTAGCCCCTTGGATACTCACCGGTATGCGATACGCTCCGGCCCGATCGAGGGCGGCCTCTGGCGCATCGGGGATCCGAACCACCGTGCCCACTTCCATTGCTGTGCACTGCTGTTGAAGGTGGCCCGGCTCCCCGCAGCGCCAGCAAACCAGCCCGGGCTTTCCCTCTGCACCGGTGATCTGGGGCTCACTCACCTGAGGTGGGGGAGAGACAGACACAGAAGGGAGAAACGGGAAGGCACCGCGGGTGTGGCGGGCCAGCTGGGGGGGTGCTGGCCCCCGCCTCCGCGGAGGGGGAATGGGGCGAGGACGGGACACAGGAGGAGGGGGAGAGAGAGAGAGAGAAGAGGAGAGAAGAGAAGATGCCATCTGCTGTCCTGCCACCGGGACAGCCGCCACATGGTCCTCCGCCAGCTCGACTGCTCGATCCAGCGACGCCGGGCGGTGGCACCGGACCCACTCCGCAGTTCCTGCTGGCAAGCGAGCGACAAACTGTTCCAGCGCCACCTGGTTGAGGATTCCTTCGGCGTCGCGGTTGTTGGCCCTCAGCCGCCGCCAGCAGGCGTCCTGGAGCTGCTGGCCAAACGCGAACGGCCAGCCGACTTCCTCCAAGCGCAGCGCGCGGAAGCGCTGGCGCTGCTGTTCTGGGGTGCGCCCTACGCGCTGAAGGACAGCCCGGCGGAGGTCCGCGTAGGCCAGCCGGCGGTCGGCGGGGAGCTGTAGCGCGGCCAGCTGTGCTTCTCCCGTGAGCAGGGGGAGGAGGCGCGCCGCGCGCTGCTCCATCGGCCACCCCGAGGCTTCGGCGACCTGCTCAAAGAGCGTGATGAATGCCTCGGGGTCGTCCTGCGGGCCCATCTTGGTGACGGTGAGGGGAGACGGGCCCGCGGTAGGAGCGCTGGTGGGCCCCGCCGACGCGAGGAGGTGCCGGAACGCCTGGCGATCTTCTTGTTGGGCCAACACCAGGGCCTCGAACCGCTCTTCTTGCTCCTTTCGGAGGGTGAGTAGCACCTGGTGCTGGCTTTGCTGGGCCGTGGCGAGGGCGTGGATCAGTTCAGCGAACAGGGAGGACTCCATGGGGCTGAGAGGCTGCTGTGCTCCAGGTCCCAGGTTTCGGCACCACTGTAACAGTTCAGCGTTCGTGGGTGGAGCACAGAGGACGGCAGGACAGAGATCAGGTTTGACAGTGTATTTTATTGCTAGACTTTTCAGTCTAACAATCATTCATACACTCAAATAGACACACACACAACCGGCGTCTGGTTCAGGGATCAGCCCCTCTGCTCTCGCTCTCCCTCCTTAAGTAGGGCACGGTCACTGGGAAGACACAAACACAGGTTAATTGCTCTCAGGTGTAGTGATTTTGCCACTCACCTTCCCTGACTCCGCCCTCCTGTCACAGACCGGCGCTTGACCACGCCCCCGCTGCCACAAAAAGATAAAAGAAATAGAATTTTTTAAAAATCAGATTAATAATACAGATCGGATTCATATTGTATGGGTTCCACACTATAACAGTATACCCATGGCAGGGCTCCACCTTCTAGTGAATATATCTTTTTGAAGTCTCAGGGAATATGTTATTTGTTCCATTTGATATATTTCCTTTATTTTTTTCCGTCCACATATTGTATGTTGGAGGGTCAGGTTTCAACCACCTTACTGTAATGCATTTAATTGCTGTTGCTAGCAGTATCTGTAAAAGATACTTTTTGGCTCTTCCTTCGATGCCTCTTGGTAATAGACCTAGTAGAGCCACCATTGGGTCCATTGTAATATTTCCACCAAATACTTTATTAAGTCACAGTGATTTTTAAATGCACGTTTCAAAAGATATTACGCTACAAAAATCCAGTTATGTATGATATTTAAGTATAGCACTTAGTCTATGAATATTCAGAATTGGTGATTTTGAGTCCAGAATTTGTGTCCATATTCCAGAGGTGGACAAAGAACCCAACTTCATTACTTAAGTCAAAGTGCAGATCCCACGGGTTAAATGTTACTCCAATACAAGTGAAATCTGTACAGTCAAATTTTTACTTAAGTTAAAGTACTGAAGTATTTGCTTTTAAAAATACTTAAGTATTAAAAGTACATTTTCTGTCAACGCATTGTTGTATTATTGCCACAACGCTTACAAAACCTAACGCCATTACCAAGACAGAAATGTGAATTCACAAAATGAACGCGTGCTGTGTCATCATGGTGGTTTAACGTTAAAGCAGATACGCAGAACCTTTATTTTTAAATAAATTTCTGAATGGATAGTATCTCCATCCTTGACTCTTGTATGCTGCATAAATGGGAATAAAAATATATATTTTTGAGAGTTAAAATCGACCGCTAAGTTGTGATTGGAGCTGCCCCGCTGAGCCAGCCCTGAGTGTGTGATGTCACAGCGGGAACCGGTTTTAAGGCCGAGGCCTTTTACAGGTATAGACCAAAGTCATATAAATAAAAATTTATGGTAAAAGTAAGAAATAGCGTTACCGACTCGCTCAACTAAGACTGATTTGACTTCACTGATTGTGGGTTGACTCTCATTAAAACAGGATGGGTGTTATAACTTATGCAACGTACATGTACATGCATGCATTTTCACTGATAAAACGTAAAAGGCTCATTAAATAATCAGATGAACTGAGACAATCACATTCTGAAGCAAATTAAATAATCTTATACCGCTAACTTAAACACACAATACAAGTTACATGGATTAATCTAAATACAGGTAAACAACGAGTTGTTTTATATCCAAATGAGAGTTGGAGCTTACCCGTCTGTGTTCTCGCTTCTTGAAGGCCGATCTTGTGGCCGATTGTTTTGAAACAATCTGACTTTCAGTTGTTCGTTCAGTTCTCCATTCATTCGCTTCTTCCACGTAAGGGCGAGATGGCAGCGATATCCAGTTTAGAAATCAGACTGCTGCTCCACTCGTTCACTTTTCTTCATACTGAGTACTCAGCCATTACTGCTCAGCTCAGGCAATTACTAAAACCCGGGACGGGACGTCATTGGTTTTAGCAATGACTGCAGGGAGGTCACTGCCTGAGCGATAATATGTCACGTCCCGTTCCATCCTGGGTTTTAGCAACAACCCTCGGCTCACACTCCGGGAGAACTGGTGCAACTGAACTTACTTTCTTCCTTTAATTGTTGGTACTGCACCCTCTTTCAATACGGGCTTATAGCCAACACTCCTCAACAGATCAGAGGTCGTACAAGTCTTCAGTAAAATGTGCAGTGCAGAGCAGAGGAGAGACCACTTCATAGGCGCTCAATTTGCCCGTGAACTTCTCACAAAACGCGCCCAGATCTTTGCAGTTTGAACATTCTTGGGCCATGAATGCAACGCAAATCCACCTTCTGTCATGTTGCTGTACCCTCCAGCAACACATCTACGTGGCATGGCGATAAATTAGCTCAAAATGGAGGATCGGAGTTGCCGTCAGCTCTGTGTTTTAGTATAGCGGAAATGGCGATGAGACCGATAGACTTCCTGCTGTGACGTTACGGACGTCAAGGTCATTCACTCAGACCCAAGGGCGGCTGGTGCATAAGGGCGATTGGGCGACGCACTGCCAAAACGAAAAAAAAAAGTTTTTTTTCTTTTTTTTAAAACAAACTTTCACCAGCGCTGCTCGAGGCCGTTTTAATCTGTCTCTGGGTATCATTGTCCAATCAGGGTGGTCTTGCTTCTAGAGTACCGCCCCTTTTGGGGCGATTTCAGTCACGCTGAAAATCGCCCAAGAGTTCACTGATAGAGTCCCATGTTAATTTTTTTTTTTCTCCTGACTGACACTTCAATGCAATCTCTATGGGTTCCGGGGGGGCTTGCCCTAACGTGCTTACGTCACTGCGAAGTGCGGCAAAGTTGCGTTCGATCCGCTCAGTTTCTGAGGTGAGATGGATGAGGAAAGCAATTCAGTGTGGTCCTTAAAAGAAGTTCCATTTAGTCAGCAATCAAATCGAGCTAAATTGGCAACAAAACAAGCTGGAGCCCCCTTGACCAAATCTAAACATAAAACAAATTTCGACGGGGGGGAAATCATAGACATATAAACATAGACACCGCATTCTGCGTAGAATCATACATCATCCTCACCACCATATTGGATGTGGCAAAGTGGAGATTCTTCAACCGTCTCTGGTATAGCGTCTAGACAGTAGCTGAGAATAAAGATGCCTCATTCATGTGCTGCGTTTAACTGTACCAACAGGTTTACCGTCCAAACGAGATCACATGGGATTACCTTTCACAGGTGAGACTGGAAAAATACTTTTCATTGTATTTGGTCATTATAACGTAATTTTACGAACAGATTTTTCTGACTTTGTGGCTAATATGAAGGATTTTGACAGAACAGGTCAGACAGTCAGGATCAGAGAGGGAGCTGTTCCTTCAGTCTTCAGTTTCCCAGCTCATCTCCACCGGGGAGGTGTAGAGTTATAAGCAGTGAGAATTAGAGAATACAGTGCCACACTATGATGAACGTTTTTGAACGTATGATGAATGTTTTTAACCTTTCTGAATGTGAAGGAATCAGTGATGTAGTTTGTTTTGGTATGACGTTAGAACCTGGCCGAACTCAGTTTGGCGCTCATTCAGCTCACTTTATTCAGCGAGAGCAGGTCTGTGTGGTGACTCAATAAATAAAACAGTAAATTTTTATTTTCATTCACTATTTCCATTTTTTCCACTATTTCCATCATTTATCATATTCAGTCTTGTAGGTTGGTTATTGTGGCCTCAGGTTTTGGTAGCTTGCTACGGTATGCTGACTGATTAGCTTACTTGAGCTATCTATCGCGTATCTGTCGCTAGTTTGCAGTGTACAGGGTATTTCGCACACTATTTATAACCATCACATTAAAAGTTATATGTGTTGTTTTGATGCCTGTTTGTTTCCCAAATATATACGTGTGTGTCTTAATGGGTGAATAAAAGGCATCGAGTTAAATATTATTGTAGAAAGGGGCTTTATGAAGTTCAGTCCATTTACTTGCATTGGTTTACAGGGAAGATTTGCCACATCAAATATGGCGGACACTCTGACGTATCCCAGCAACGGGGCCACCAGCTCAATGCGGCGTCTATGTTTATATGTCTATGGGGGGAATCATATACTCAAGGTTTTACTTCAACATGGTCCCAGCGCAAATCTTCGCGAGCTGGCTGCAAGGACGCCTCAGCGGTTTTCTGCTCCCCCTGCTTACTTTTCCACGCTGGAGGTGGCTCCACGGACAACACTGCTTGGACGGTCACTGGAGTTTCGGACATGCATCATTTGTCGGAGAAAATAAAAAAACATGAGTCATCAAAGATTCACATGGGCAGCTGCCTGAAATTTTCAGCTTTTGGGAGAGTGAACTGTCATGGTCCTGCCTGTGGTTTCCTCTCTTCAGGTAACATTCCACTCCTCTCCACTCTGTATTACCTGCCACGCCCGCATGCTCCTTCCCCATCAGGCTCACCTGCTGTCAATTACCATCATTAACCCTCATTTGACTTTCAGTGGCTGTCATTGGCTGGTTCCTATCACCTGCTCCCTTCCCTGTGTATATTTAAACTGCAGTCCTCCCAAGCTTCAGTGTCAGATCATCTTTCAAGGCATCGACTCCGTCTACTCTTCAGCCCTGGTAACCTGACCCTGCATTTCTGTCCCCTTTCTCGCTACCTGACCTGTGACTCTGTGTTTCAGCCTGTTCCCAAACTCCTGTCTGTCATGCAGTCCTGTCTGTCTGCTGAGAGCCTGCTCGCTGGGAGACCGCCTGAATACCAAGTGCTGTCAGCTTACTACTCTGACTATGCCTGATCCCGTCTGATCTCAGAAGCTAAGCAGGGTTGGGTCTGGTTAGTACTTGGATGGGAGACCTCAGATGTCACCACCACACTCCCACCAGCCATCTCAGTCCTCCTGCCACTGAACTTCACACGCATCCTCCCAACTCCCTTTCCCCTGCTATCAATAAATTCAACATTTAATTTGTGCTCTTGGGTCCTCGTCTGTTTGTCCTGACAGAACGATCTGACCATCATGGACCCAGCGCCCTTCCCGACCAGTATGGGGATTGAACCCGAAATGACCGCCCTGCAGCGACTGGAACGCACAGAGGGAGACATAAACCGGATGTCCGGCGACATTGTATCTCTGCTCCAGCTTGACCACCAACAATGACAGCAGTTCAACCAGCAGCAACAACTGTTCCAGCAGCAGCATCAGCTAACTCAAGTCATGCAAGTACTCACCAACCTCACCACTCCATCCGTTTCTGCACCACCAAGCCCCTCTGCCGTGGCTTCTCCTCGTAATCTGGTTGCTCCAGTCCTGGCGGCACAGCCTCTAGCTCCCGGTGACCCGGAACCGAAGATTGGTAATCCGGAACATTTTAATGGTGACCCAAACCAGGTCCGGCCATTCCTGACCAGCTGCCGTATCCAGTTTTCTCTGCAGCCCAGGACCTTCTCGACGGAGGGAGCCAAAGTGGGGTATGTCATCACTCACCTGACCGGCCAGGCTCGGCTGTGGGGGACAGCAGAGTTCGACCGGCAGACCCCGGCCTGTGCCTCCTTCAGTGCCTTCGCCGAGGAGATGTTAAAGGTGTTCGACCTGGGCTTGTCAAGAACAGAGGCGTCACAAGCACTGATGAGTATCCGTCAGGGCAACCGGACGGTGGCGGACTACTCCATCGACTTTCGTACCCTGGCGAGGCGCAGTTCGTGGAACATGGCGGTACTGGTGGACACCTTCCTCCACAATTTGGTGGACTACGTCAAAGACGAGCTCGTTTCCCATGAGCAACCCCCGACACTAGATGAGGCCATTGTCCTTGCCGTACGCATCAATCACCGTATCCAGATCCGCAGACGAGAGAAGGGCCTCCGTGTCACCACCTGCCCGGCAAAAGCCAGAGCTCACCAGGTGTAGGGGAGATCCTGGTGAGCTCGACACGTATCCAGTCTCCCTCCATCCGAAAACCCCTGCTTCAGCTCTGCCTTCAGCTTCCCGACACCACTCGTACCCTGGCCGCCCTGGTGGACTCTGGAGCCGAAGCTAACATCATGGACACAGAGTTCGCACGGCAGCTGGGTGTGGGCCGTCACCATCTCACTCCACCCATTCCTGTACGAGCGCTGGGTGGACATCGTCTCGGCACAGTGACACACATCACAACCCCCGTGACTATGCTGCTGTCAGGAAACCACCAGGAGTCCATCCAGTTCCACCTCCTACACTCACCCGGCCAACCACTCATCCTAGGCTACCCGTGGCTCCATCAACACAACCCCCAACT
The DNA here is from genome assembly GCF_027579695.1 of Neoarius graeffei. Taxonomy (NCBI): domain Eukaryota; kingdom Metazoa; phylum Chordata; class Actinopteri; order Siluriformes; family Ariidae; genus Neoarius; species Neoarius graeffei. Next base: position 80,988,264 of record NC_083579.1, on the reverse strand, counting down.
TGACTGGGAGACTGGCACTATACGAGAGTGGGGAAGGGGCTGCCATCAGACCTGCTTAAAGGGAGCCGTCCTGCCAACCAACCAGGAGATCACCAGCTCCGCCCCCGACATATCCAAGGTTCCTGTCTGCTATCACAACCTGAGAGAGGTGTTCAACAAGTCCAAGGCCACGTCTTTGCCCCCACACCGACCATACGACTGCGCCATCAACCTCCTGCCAGGCACCGCACCCCCGAAGGGCCGTCTCTACTCCCTGTCAGCCCTGGAAAGAAAGGCCATGGAGGACTACATAAACGACTCTCTGGCTGCTGGCCTAATCCATCCATCGTCCTCTCCTGCCGGAGCTGGATTCTTCTTCATGGGTAAGAAGGATGGTTCTCTTCACCCATGCATAGATTACCGGGGCTTGAACGACACTACGGTTAAGAACCGCTACCCTCTGCCACTACTCTCCTCCGCCTTTGAACTGCTGCAAGGGGCCACAGTATTCACCAAGCTAGATCTTCGGAATGCTTACCATCTGGTGCGAGTGAGAGAAGGCGACGAGTGGAAGACTGCGTTCAACACCCCGACGGGACATTATGAATATCTTGTCATGCCATTCGGTCTCACCAATGCCCCAGCAGTGTTCCAGGCACTGGTAAATGACATCCTCAGAGACATGCTCAATAAGTTTGTTTTCGTTTACTTGGACGATATTTTGATCTTCTCAAAAACCCTGTCTGAACACACTCACCATGTCCAGTTGGTCCTGCGCCGCCTGCTTGAAAACTTGCTGTTTGTGAAAGCAGAGAAGTGCGAGTTCCACGCTCAGCCTGTCTCATTCCTGGGATATGTGGTGACTGAGGGCAGCATTCAAATGAACCCTGCGAAGGTGTCTGAAGTAACATCGTGGCCGGTTCCAGAGAGCCGTAAGAAACTGCAGCAGTTCCTGGGGTTTGCCAACTTCTATAGAAGATTCATCCGGGGCTACAGCACCGTGGCAGCCCCACTCACCGCACTGACCAGCATCAAACAGCCGTTCCAATGGACTGCAGCAGCTGACAAAGCCTTCGAAACCCTCAAGGCCCATTTCACTTCAGCTCCCATCCTCCGGATGCCTGACACCGAGCGGCAGTTTGTGGTGGAGGTAGATGCTTCGGACATGGGAGTCAGGGCTGTGCTTTCCCAGCGAGCAGCAGAAGATGGCAAAATGCACCCCTGTGCCTTCTATTCCCGAAGACTGACCCCAGCAGAAAGCAACTATGACATCAGCAACCGCGAGCTACTGGCTGTCAAGCTCACCCTCGAGGAGTGGCGCCACTGGTTGGAGGGGTCTAGGGTTCCGTTTGTGGTCTGGACTGACCACAAAAACCTGGAGTATATCCGGACAGCCAGGAGGCTAAACTCCCGCCAGCGCCGGTGGTCATTATTCTTCATCCAATTCAACTTTGTCCTTTCCTACCATCCTGGCTCCCACAACATCAAGCCTGATGCACTCTCCCGGATGTTTCAGAGGGATGAGGCATCCAAGGAGGAATCTACACCCATCCTCCCAAGCCCCTGTGTCGTTGCTGCCCTGACCTGGGACATCGAGGAGCAGGTTCGAGAGGCCATCAGGGACCAGCCAAGCCCCAGCGCTTGCCCCTCCAACCGTCTCTATGTCCCAGCCGGTCTGAGGTCTCAGGTCATTCAATGGGGACATGACTCCCACCTGGCCTGTCACCCCGGGGTCACACGCACCCTCCATCTGCTGTCTCAGAGGTTCTGGTGGCCGTTGATGAGGAAGGACATCCAGGATTTTGTGAGAGCCTGCCCCACTTGCAACCAGCACAAATCCCCCAGTCAGCCCCCAGCCGGGTTACTCCAGCCCCTGCCAGTACCCATGCGTCCCTGGTCCCATGTCTCCCTGGATTTTGTTACTGGGCTTCCTCCGTCGGAAGGTAATACGGTCATCCTCACCATTGTGGACCGTTTCAGTAAGATGACCCACTTTGTGCCTCTCCCTAAACTGCCAGCTGCGAAGGAGACTGCCCGGGTCGTCTGAGAACACGTCTTTCGACTCCACGGCCTGCCCAGGGACGTCGTGTCTGACCGGGGACCGCAGTTCTCCGCCAGTTTCTGGAAGGAATTCTGCCACCTCCTCGGGGCCACTGCCAGTCTGTCATCTGGGTTTCACCCAGTCAAATGGCCAAACAGAGTGTATGAACCAAGAACTGGAGAAGGCACTTAGGTGTGTGGCTTCATGCAACCCCCACGCCTGGGCTCAACATCTGCTCTGGGTGGAATATGCCCACAACTCCCTCACCAGTTCTGCCACCAGACTCTCCCCCTTCCAGTGTGTCTATGGTTATCAACCACCTCTGTTCGCCAGCCAGGAGGGAGAAGCCACCTGCCCGTCTGCTCTCGCCTACGTCCGCCGCTGCCGCCGCACGTGGGCCCAGGCCCGCACCGCACTCCTGAAATCCAGTACCAGCTATGCTATTGGGGCTAACCGGCGGAGGACCCCTGCACCTGTTTAGCATGTTGGCCAGAAGGTATGGTTGTCGGCTTGAGACCTACCACTGTGGGTGGAGTCACGCAAATTGGCGCCTCGCTACATTGGACCCTTTCCCATACAGAAGGTCATCAGTCCAACGGCAGTCCGGCTGCTGCTGCCCAGGACCATGAAGATACATCCCACCTTCCACGTCTCCAAACTCAAACCGGTGCACGAGAGCCCCCTGGTCCCGATAACACCACCACCCCCTCCCCTACGCTTCATTGATGGTGGACCTGTCTACACGGTCCGGCGACTGCTCCACTCGTGACGAAGGGGTAGGGGCATCCAATACTTGGTAGACTGGGAGGGTTATGGTCCTGAGGAGAGGGCATGGGTCGCTGCTGGAAGGATTCTGGATCCGGCCCTCATTGCCGACTTCCATCGACTACACCCTGACCAGCCCTCCATCCGACGGGGTTGACGTAGGGGTTCTCACCATGCGGATCCACTTCCGGACCCTGCCTCTGCTCCAGTGTCCGAGTCTGACACTGAACCGAATCCTGGGCAGGGGCCCTTGGATGACAAGTCTTCCGACAGTGAAGATGGTGCGGAGGCTATGGACACTGACCGGTCAGAGGAATTCTGACCCTCCACTGGTATTCCCCCTCCTCCCGCCCGTCTTGGTGGATCTATGTCTAGAGACTTCTGGAGCCGTCCCTTGAGGGGGGGTTCTGTCATGGTCCTACCTGTGGTTTCCTCTCTTCAGGTAACATTCCACTCCTCTCCACTCTGTATTACCTGCCACGCCCACATGCTCCTTCCCCATCAGGCTCACCTGCTGTCAATTACCATCATTAACCCTCATTTGACTTTCAGTGGCTGTCATTGGCTGGTTCCTATCACCTGCTCCCTTCCCTGTGTATATTTAAACTGCAGTCCTCCCAAGCTTCAGTGTCAGATCGTCTTTCAAGGCATTGACTCCGTCTACTCTTCAGCCCTGGTAACCTGACCCTGCATTTCTGTCCCCTTTCTTGCTACCTGACCTGTGACTCTGTGTTTCAGCCTGTTCCCAAACTCCTGTCTGTCATGCTGTCCTGTCTGTCTGCTGAGAGCCTGCTCGCTGGGAGACCGCCTGAATACCAAGTGCTGTCAGCTTACTACTCTGACTATGCCTGATCCCATCTGATCTCAGAAGCTAAGCAGGGTTGGGTCTGGTTAGTACTTGGATGGGAGACCTCAGATGTCACCACCACGCTCCCACCAGCCATCCCTGTCTCTCAGTCCTCCTGCCACTGAACTTCACACACACACATCCTCCCAACTCCCTTTCCCCTGCTATCAATAAATTCAACATTTAACTTGCGCTCTTGGGTCCTCGTCTGTTTGTCCTGACAGTGAACATCGCTACACAACCGGATGAGGGCTACAGGCTAGCAGTTCACTGCCGCAACGATGAGGTGAGCAAGAACAGGCACATATTAAACCGGCTCACCCAATGCGTGAAATTTTGTGGAGTGTTCGAGTTAGCTCTACGAGGCAAAGACGAAACTGAGGGCTCCAGTCAATGTGGTGTTTTTCTGGGTTTGGTTGACTATTGACTTGCTACCTATCAATTTACTTCAGTCCTGTGGACATTTATGGTCCATGTAGACATAGCGGGGGAAAATTGCCTCCCCTGAAAAAAAATTCAGGAGCCGCCACTGCTCAGACCGCTACCTATATAAATCACTTTAATCGTAAAAATTACTATATTAGATTTATTGTTAATGCTTAAAACTATTCCTGTGCCATTCTTGAGGTCTCAAGGCATTTATAAACAAAAAGTGAGGCCATGGTTCTGCATATATGCTTTAAGCTAGCTAGTCAGTGAAACACCACCTGACATGCTAGCAAACGCTTTTCAAACTCGAAATCATATTGGGTAGGTAACATTACTAGAAAAGAAAGATTTCTACATTTTGTTTATTTGGCAAGATTATGCTAAAACATTTCTGAAAGCACTTCAGATAAGTTAACGTTATTCATGTTAGAGTAACTGCATTTTTACATGCTAACTAACAGTGTCCAAGTTAACTAGCCATGTGTAAGTGTTAGCCATGGACAAGGCTATGGCAACTTGGTGGGCAAATCCATAGAAAGTCATTTGACTAACCAGACTGCATCGCTATTGCAACGTTATCGCTAGCTCTAAAAGCACAGACAACTTCATTACAAGCTTTCTCTTGAAATAAAACATTGCAGGTTGGATGGCAAGTTTTTATAGGTTGTGATATTCTCTGTTTTAGGCAAACAAAGCAAACGTTTAAAATGAAACGAATCTTTAATCCTTTCAGAAAACTGAAACATGGGTTCTAGCTATAGCTATGAGTGTGTGTTCCCCAGAAGAACTGCCTCCTTCCATTCTGCCATCAACTGATCATGTTAAATAATGCTGAGAAATCATCGATCTTGATTTTATACAGTTTATGAACGTGACGGCCCTGCGATGACCTGGTGACTTGTCCAGGGTGAACCCCGCCTCTCACCCACAGTCAGCTGGGATAGGCTCCAGTTTGCCTGCAACCCTGTAGAACAGGATAAGTGGCTACAGATAATGGATGGATGGATGGGCATGACATGACCCTAGTGATTACTGATCGGCTGTCTCAGTGTCACCTGTGAAAAAACACTCACGTTTTAGAAAAAAAGAAAAGAAAAAAACATCCACTTTTAAAGCTACTTCATAGTAACGAGAAACGAGGACCTTGATAGAAATGTAGTGGAGTGAAAAGTACGATATTTGCCTTTCAGATTTACTGAAGTTAAAGTCATGAGTTTGCAAAAAAAAAAAAATACTCAAGTAAAGTACAGATACTCAAAAAGTGTACTTAAGTACAGTACTCAAGTAAATGTACTTTGTTACTGTCCAGCTCTGCAATATCCACATTGGTAAAGTTACTGGTATTCAGATATTTCAGTAGCATCTAGACCACAAGCTCTAATGGACAGAAAATGTGGACTGAAGAAGGAGATAGGTTTTTTGTTGTTGTTGCTGTTGCTGTCAAATGTAATAGAATTTAATGTAAAACCAAGAGACCATTTAAAAATGAAAAAAAGACTAATACAGAGAAATGGCGAGACAGTGGTGCAGTGTGTAGTGTTTCTGTATCACAGGGTCCCTGGTTCACACTTGAGCTTGGATTACTGTTTGTGCAGAGTTTCCCATGTTCTCTTCATAATCATGTGGGTTTCCTCTGGGTTCTCTGGTTTCCTTCTACTGTTTGAAAACATACAGGTACAGTGCTGAGCGTAAATGAGTACACCCCCTTTGAAAAGTAACATTTAAACAATATCTCAATGAACACAAACAATTTCCAAAATGTTGACAAGACAAAGTTTAGTATAACATCTGTTTAACTTATAACGGGAAAGTAAGGTTAATAATATAAACTTAGATTACATATTTTTCAGTTTTACTCAAATTAGGGTGGTGCAAAAATGACTGCACCCCACAACAAAAACTACTACATCTAGTACTTTGTATGGCCTCCATGATTTTTAATGACAGCACCAAGTCTTCTAGGCATGGAATGAACAAGTTGGCGATATTTTGCAACATCAATCTTTTTCCATTCAATAACAATGACCTCTTTTAGTGACTGGATGCTGGATGGAGAGTGATGCTCAACTTGTCTCTTCAGAATTCCCCAAAGAAAATAATTTCTTTACACCACAAAGGTGAAGGCTACAAGAAGATCAGCAAAGCTTTACTTATCAGTCAGAATACTGCAGCAAAAGTGGTACAAAAATTTAAGAAAGATGGAACTGCAACCATCTCACAGAGATGTCCAGGTCTTCCACGGAAGCTAATACCTCGACAGGAGCGTCTTCTGATGAGAAGGGTTGAAGAAAATCGGCATGCAAGTTCACTGCAGTTATCTAAAGAAGTAGAAAGCCAAACTGGGGTGACTATTTCCCGTGACACAATACGGCGTACACTGCAGAGGAATGGCATGCATGGATGCCGTCCACGAAAGAAGCCTCTCCTAAAGCCCAGGCACAAAAAAGCCGGCCTAGAGTTTGCCAGGGCCCATGGTGACAAAGATGAAGACTACTGGGACTCTATACTCTGGAGTGATGAGACCAAGATAAATGTTTTTGGAACTGATGGCTTCAAAACTGTATGGCGTCGCAAAGGTGAAGAATACAAAGAAAAATGCCTGGTGCCTACAGTGAAACATGGTGGTGGCAGTGTCCTTATGTGGGGCTGCATGAGTGCTGCTGGTGTCGGGGAGCCGCATTTCATTGATGGCATCATGAATTCACAGATGTATTGCTCTATACTGAAAGAGAAGATGCTACCATCACTCCGTGCCCTTGGTCGTCGTGCACTTTTCCAACATGACTAAACACACATCTAAGGCCACTGTTGGATTTCTGAAGAAGAACAGGGTGAAAGTGATTCAGTGGCCAAGTACGTCTCCTGATCTGAACCCAATTGAACACCTATGGGGAATTCTGAAGAGACAAGTTGAGCATCGCTCTCCATCCAGCATCCAGTCACTAAAAGAGGTCATTGTTGAAGAATGGAAAAAGATTGATGTTGCAAAATGTCACCAACTTGTTCATTCCATGCCTAGAAGACTTGGTGCTGTCATTAAAAATCATGGAGGCCATACAAAGTACTAGATGTAGTAGTTTTTGTTGTGGGGTGTACTCATTTTTGCACCACCCTAATTTGAGTAAAACTGAAAAATGTGTAATCTAAGTTTATATTATTAACCTTACTTTCATGTTATAAGTTAAACAGATGTTATATTAAACTTTGTCTTGTCAACATTTTGGAAATTGTTTGTGTTCATTGAGATAGTGTTTAAAATGTCATTTTTCAAAGGGGGTGCACTCATTTACGCTCAGCACTATAGGTGGACTGGCTATGCTACATTGCCCTAAAGGCGTGAATGTGTGTTTTAATGGTGCCCTGTGATGCTAAACACCATAACATTATTTCTGATATCCAGTGGCTTTATTGGAAAGGAATTACACCTGAGTGTTGGTGTCTCTGATTTAAAGTACTTCTCTTTTCATAAATGCCCTTTAATAATGATTGAAGTGAATTCAATATAAAGTCTAATTTGGAATAATCTAATCTCTCCATACCCTCAATTTCAATGTTAGAAAAGGAGTAAAACCAGGGCTGCCAACTTTTCAAAATTCCTTGGAGTGAGATTTTTTTTGGGGGGGGGGGTCGACAGCAAAATTTTTCCGCACACCACGCAGTAAGTGGGAATTTTGTATTCAGTTTGATATTCACTTGTCCCCCTGCATTCTGGTGTTTTGTTTGTGGGTCGTCCAGCTGGAGATGGACAATGGGGGGGGGGGGGGGGGGGGGTGTTTGAGATTTTGGATTTAGTAGATGTTCCTGCATTCTGGTGGATTTTTGGAGTGGCCTGCTGTGCCATACCTACATTCTTACACACCCTGACTTGCCAGGCCTTCAGCTTGTGGCCAACAAAAGCACCAAGTTTTGGCTTAAAAGCCCCCTCACTAGAAAACTACAGATGACTGCCAATGTTCCTGTAGCCCTATAGACCTGTGTTTCAGATTTAAAGGCAAGTTCATGTTTGAAAATATTTCATCAGCTAAGCCTAAACACCTTCTGAATTGAAACTAAATGTTAAGTTTTAAATAACTGTTGCAAAAATAAGATTGTCCCTCACTGACTATTCATTATGCATTTAAGGGCTTTCCCCACCACTGGGTTCAGCAGAAGATTGGCATGGGGAAAAATATCAACAGCAAAAGAACAAATAAAATGCTTAAACAGTAAGCAAAATGTGCATGTGCTACAAGAAACATTAAAATGATTAAGTTTGAACAGTATTGAAACACAAAAAGCTGAACCTTGGCCATAGGTGGGAATGTGCACACAAAGTTGGGCTTAAAAATTTTGGTCATACTTAAATAAGCTCGTCTCGTCTCGTCTCGTCTTCTTCCGCTTATCCGGGACCGGGTCGCGGAGGCAGCAGTCTAAGCATGGAAGCCCAAACTTCCCTTTCCCCAGACACCTCGGCCAGCTCCTCGGGAAGAACACCGAGGCGTTCCCAGGCCAGCCGAGAGACATAGTCCCTCCAGCGTGTCCTGGGTCTTCCCCGGGGCCTCCTCCCGGGGGGACATGCCTGGAACACCTCCCCAGGGAGGCGTCCAGGAGGCATCCGAAAAAGATGCCCGAGCCACCTCAGCTGGTTCCTCTCGATGTGGAGGAGCAGCGGCTCTACTCCGAGCTCCTCCCGAGTGACTGTGCTTCTCACCCTATCTCTAAGGGAGCGCCCAGCCACCCTGCGAAGGAAACTCATTTCGGCCGCTTGTATCCACGATCTTGTTCTTTCTGTCATTACCCAAAACTCATGACCATAGGTGAGAGTCGGAACGTAGATCGACCGGTAAATTGAGAGCTTCGCCTTTTGGCTCAGCTCCTTCTTCACCACGACGGACCGGTAAAGCGACCGCATCACTGCGGAGGTTGCACCGATCCGCCTGTCGATCTCACGCTCCATCCTTCCCTCACTCGTGAACAAGATCCCGAGATACTTAAACTCCTCCACTTGAGGTAGGACTTCTCCACCAACCTGGAGAGGGCAAGCCACCCTTTTCCGGTCGAGAACCATGGCCTCGGACTTGGAGGTGCTGATTCTCATCCCAGCCGCTTCACAGTCGACTGCAAACCGCCCCAGTGCATGCTGAAGGTCCTGGTTTGAAGAAGCCAACAGGACAACATCATCCGCAAAAAGCAGAGATGAAATCCTGTGGTTCCCAAACAGGATTCCTTCCGGCCCCTGGCTGCGCCTAGAAATTCTGTCCATAAAAATTATGAACAGAACCGGTGACAAAGGGCAGCCCTGCCGGAGTCCAACATGCACTGGGAATAGGTCTGACTTACTGCCGGCAATGCGAACCAGACTCCTGCTCCGTTCGTACAGGGACCGGACAGCCCTTAGCAAAGAGCCCCGAACCCCATACTCCCGAAGCACCCCCCACAGAATACCATGGGGGACACGGTCGAATGCCTTCTCCAGATCCACAAAGCACATGTGGACTGGTTGGGCAAACTCCCATGAACCCTCGAGCACCCTATGAAGGGTATAGAGCTGGTCCAGTGTTCCGCGACCAGGACAAAAACCGCATTGTTCCTCCTGGATCCGAGGTTCGACTATTGGTCGAATTCTCCTCTCCAGTACCCTGGAGTAAACTTTCCCTGGGAGGCTGAGAAGTGTGATTCCCCTATAATTGGAGCACACTCTCCGGTCCCCTTTCTTAAAAAGAGGGACCACCACCCCAGTCTGCCACTCCAGAGGCACTGTCCCCGACCGCCACGCGATGTTGCAGAGGCGTGTCAACCAAGACAGCCCCACAACATCCAGAGACTTGAGATACTCAGGGCGGATCTCATCCACCCCCGGTGCCTTGCCACCGAGGAGCTTGCAAACCACCTCAGTGACTTCGGCTTGGGTAATGGACGAGTCCACCTCTGAGTCATCAGCCTCAGTCTCCTCAGTGGAAGACATGACGGTGGGATTGAGGAGATCCTCAAAGTATTCCTTCCACCGCCCGACAATGTCCCCAGTCGAGGTCAACAGCTCCCCACCCGCACTGTAAACAGTGTCGGCAGAGTACTGCTTCCCCCTCCTGAGGCGCCGGACGGTTTGCCAGAATTTCTTCGAGGCCGACCGATAGTCCTTCTCCATGGCCTCCCCGAACTCCTCCCAGTTCCGAGTTTTTGCCTCCGCAACTGCCCGAGCTGCAGCACGCCTGGCCTGCCGATACCCATCGGCTGCCTCAGGAGTCCCGGAGGTCAACAGGGTTAGGGTTAGGGTTATAGGGTTATAACTTAAATAAGCTATATTAATATATTTCTTATTAATTTATTTCTTATCTATGTTTCTTATTAGTAATAGAGCATTCGTCAGGGCCTGTTATCTGACAAATATTCTCTACCTGTCTTGCCCTCTTTGAAACCCTGTCTCCTCAGTATATTGTTCTCTTTCTTTTTTTTAATTATTCACAAGTTCAAGTTATTTGATATTACAGGTGACCATGCTTTATTTACTATAACTGAGCAATTACATACATCATAAATAATTAAAAATAAATACCCTGTAAATAAACAATAGGTATGGTGGCTAATGGCTCTTCTTGCATTTGTAATATTATCTCTTACTTGCTTTATTTTACAACATTTCCAGTATGGCTTCAAATAAAGTCATAAAGTATGATAACATACAGTAAACAAACTAAAAATGCGCCTTAATAACCGTGTGCTAAGGAGGTGCTCTCCTGTGCTGCTTGTTGGGGAAGATAGAGGCTGTGGCACGGCAGTAGGCCTATAATGATTTAGCATGCCTAGTACACAGCTCTCGATATGGTATTAAATATTCTCACAACACTTATAGGCTAAAACGATTCAGAAACTTTATATAAGTTCATAATTACGCCAGTAACGCCACACATCGGCGTGCATATGTACAAACCTGTCTGAGACACCCGTCTTCAACTCGGATACCTTCTTCTCTCTCCTCTTCCTCTAAATTGACGGTAGGCAATTATCCAACTTCCGGTGAGTGCAGCATCATTAGATGCGCCACCTACCATAGGGGAGTGTGTACAGAAGGGAACACCTCTCTGCCTGTTTAGCCGTGCGTAAGGCGTAATTGATCAATCACAAGTGGTTGGCATGACGCAATGGGTAGCCTAGATCAGATAGATAAACTAGATTTTTTTCTAGCATGAGAAATCGGAGGTATGGCGTGTGAGCGTGTGAAGACAATCAAATGTGTGTGTCTCACGCTCATTGCGTGAGAGTTGGCAGCCCAGCATAAATCCTGATTATAGGTATGCTATGTTTTTTTTGTTTTTGTTTTTTTAAATTATGCTATGGTTTGTGTGCACATTTTATTCATGTTGCTTAACTTGTAATTATAAAGTTGACCATGAGAGGACAGTGCTGTATATAAAGTCATCCAACTTGAAGCTTTGTGTCTGGAGTCAAACTGCACTGTTAGATCTCCAATTACACTCAGAAAAATAGAGTTATACAATTACCAAGCTATAAATACTGTACAGATGATGAATGAATAAATAAATAAATAAATAAATAAATACCCTCGCCTTGCTTTGGTTGCTGTTCTAACCCATACTACAGCCTCTCTGACAGGGTTTAGCTTAGTCATATTCTTAAACCCTGACCTGTTTGTACTAGCATGTTACATTCCACTGATTAAACTGAAAACAAGTCTCATGCAAAGCAGCTTACAGTTAAGACTTGATACAGTCTAAGCAACTGATTTCTTCATGACAAACTGTTTCGACCATGAAAACGTATCACACTCACAAATATACAGCGACTGTATTTATTTCTTTAACTACAGAGGATCAGCCCTCTTTACCTGAATACACAATCTGAATTTAAGCTGGGGTGTCAATATTAAAACTATACATCAGTGCAGTAATAATACAAAATGTTTAAAACATCTAAAATACTGAAGCCGAACAAAAAATACATTTATTTGGTCATATTGATGACACTACTGAGGGCAACGTGGGTCAAAAAACTGGGCCTGAATAAACCCCTGATTTGTTTAAGAGTTAGCTAATTAGCAAATGTTAGCTACTTGCCATCACATAAAAAAAAGACAGAATGCTGCAGTTGTTTTTAACTCGTGTTATTAAGTGAGGATGTTAATTAGGGAGTATGCTACTAATCCTCCTCCTGCTCCTCCTCCCCCACCTCTTCATCCTCCTACCATTAATCCTCCTCCCCCTCACTCTTACGACTCTTCTTCCTCCAATTCCTTTCCCCCTTTTCATCTTCCTCTCCCTACCAACTTCTGCTACTATTATTGCTTCTCTTTCTACCACTACTACCATATTTTCTTTTATTTTAAAGTATCTTTCTTACAACATCAGTCAAAAATACAGATATTTATGTTTAAAAAGTATGAATTGATGCACACTAGCTGTTGAGTAGACTGTAGGCTTACTAGCGACATGCATTCGCTTAAATGCAGAGGTTAAATTTCACTGTGTGCTTAGTCTGTGCTTGAGCGTACGTGTGACAAATAAAGGCTTCTTGGCTTAATTCATGATAGAAAAACAGAAAAGGAGAAGGCCACGATGTTGCAGTGGCTTCAGAGGGCCACAGAGTGATGAAACATAAGTGGGCACGTCAACATACTGTGTATACAACGCCAGCAATTACTAACCCCATTTCCAGAAAAGTTGGGATGTTTTCCAAAATGCAATAAAAAGAAAAATCTGTGATTTGTTAATCCACATGAACCTGTATTTAACTGTCAAAATGACAAAGAAAAGATTTTCAGTAGTTTTACTGACCAACTAAATTGTATTTTGCAAATACAGTATAAACCAAAGTTAAAAATTGATGCCTGCAACACACTCAAAAAAAGTTGGGACAGAGACATTATTACCATTGTGTTACATCACTTTTCCTTTTAATAACACTTTTTAATCGTGTGGGATCTGAGGATACTAAATGGACATTCTACGACACTGTGGTAGCATCTGCTATCTTCTTCGCCGTGGTCTGTTGGGGATGTGGAAGCTCTGAGAGAAAGACAGGAAGAGACTGAACAAGCTGGTGAAAAGGGCCAGCTCTGTCCTGGACTGCCCTCTGAATTCCACTGAGGAGGTGTGTGTGTGTGTGTGAGAGGAGGACGTTAGTTAAGCTAATGTCAGTCATGGGCAACGCCTCGCACCTCCTACACGAGACTGTTGGTGATCTGAGCAGCTCCTTCAGCAGCAGGCTGCTGCACCCACGGTGCAAGAAGGAACGCTACCACAGGTCTCTCATCCCAACTGCTGCCAGACTTTTCAATGACAGCCTGGTGTAATGCAGCACTGTTTCTCAAAGTCACTATCACGTTTTGTCACTTTATTCCGCATCTCATCGCCATCTTCTACTTATGCTGTGCAACAATATTACTATTTGGTACAATATCCTTTTTGTTTGCAAGTGTTTTCTTATTCATGTCTCACTCTCATAATTGTTGTGTACAGTTATGTCCATAGCCTGTGCTTTTTGTCATTTATTGCTTACTTTACTCACATATTCCATCCTTGTTAGTTATATTATGCTATGCGATAATATTCGTTACCTGGTGCAATATTTCAGTTTCTATTTAAGTCGCCAGTATTTTATTAGTGCAATATTGCTACAGTGGTGCTTGAAAGTTTGTGAACCCTTTAGAGTTTTCTATATTTATGCAGAAATATGACCTAAAACATCATCAGATTTTCACACAAGTCCTAAAAGTAGAGAAAGGGAACCCAGCTAAAGAAATGAGACAAAATATTATACTTGGTCATTTATTTATTTATTGAGGAAAATGATCCAATATTACATATCCGTGAGTGGCAAAAGTATGTGAACCTGTAGGATTAGCAGTTAATTTGAAGGTGAAATTAGAGTCAGGTGTTTTCAATCAATGGGATGACAATCAGGTGTGAGTGGGCACCCTGTTTTATTTAAAGAACAGGGATCTATCAAAGTCTGATCTTCACAACACATGTTTGTGGAAGTGTATCATGGCATGAACAAAGGAGATTTCTGAGGACCTCAGAAAAAGCGTTGTTGATGATCATCAGGCTGGAAAAGGTTACAAAACCATCTCTAAAGAGTTTGGACTCCACCAATCCACAGTCAGACAGATTGTGTACAAATGGAGGAAATTCAAGACCATTGTTACCCTCCCCAGGAGTGGTCCACCAACAAAGATCACTCCAGGAGCAAGGCATGTAATAGTCGGCGAGGTCACAAAGGGCCCCAGGGTAACTTCTAAGCAACTGAAGGCCTCTCTCACATTGGCTAATGTTAATGTTTATGGGTCCACCATCAGTAGAACACTCAACAACAATGGTGTGCATGGCAGGGTTGCAAGGAGAAAGCCACTGCTCTCCAAAAAGAACATTGCTGCTCATCTGCAGTTTGCTAAAGATCACGTGGACAAGTTATAGAAAAGAGTGTTTAATGAATCTGACACGAAGCACAGAAAGAGAGGTGCAGCAGCCACACAAAAATCAGAAACAGAGATGATGAGAAAGGGTGCCAGTTCAGAACATGGAGAATAAATAATCCTCAGTGAGTACAGATGCAGAGAAAAAAAATTTTTAAAAAAGAGTCCAAACCACAGCAGGAGAATGAGCTCGCAGTCCAGAAAACAGTAAGCAAAGAGATAATCCAAAGGGAAGGCAAAGTAGCAAAAAGAGTCGAGTCTGATGGAAAACCAGAGCAAAAATACAGGCGAAAACTTGACATGAAGCAAAATCAATTCCGCATTGAGAGAATCTCCAAGCGGTGTAATATAGAGCCATAGATGAGCCAATGAGAGACAGGTGTGCCGCCCAGGGAGGGCTTGGGGAAAAACAAGGAGTTGAGTGTAAGACCTGGATCAGGACCAAGATGTTCTGGGCTGGGCTGTGACAAAGACTTTAAACATATGAACCAGTTTTATCCCTAATAAATTACAACCCCAATTCCAAAAAAGTTGGGACAAAGTACAAATTGTAAATAAAAACGGAATGTAATGATGTGGAAGTTTCAAAATTCCATATTTTATTCAGAATAGAACATAGATGACATATCAAATGTTTAAACTGAGAAAATGTATCATTTAAAGAGAAAAATTAGGTGATTTTAAATTTCATGACAACACATCTCAAAAAAATTGGGACAAGGCCATGTTTCCCACTGTGAGACATCCCCTTTTCTCTTTACAACAGTCTGTAAACGTCTGGGGACTGAGGAGACAAGTTGCTCAAGTTTAGGGATAGGAATGTTAACCCATTCTTGTCTAATGTAGGATTCTAGTTGCTCAATTGTCTTAGGTCTTTTTTGTCATATCTTCCGTTTTATGATGCACCAAATGTTTTCTATGGGTGAAAGATCTGGACTGCAGGCTGGCCAGTTCAGTACCCGGACCCTTCTTCTACGCAGCCATGATGCTGTAATTGATGCAGTATGTGGTTTGGCATTGTCATGTTGGAAAATGCAAGGTCTTCCCTGAAAGAGACGTCGTCTGGATGGGAGCATATGTTGCTCTAGAACCTGGATATACCTTTCAGCATTGATGGTGTCTTTCCAGATGTGTAAGCTGCCCATGCCACACGCCCTAATGCAACCCCATACCATCAGAGATGCAGGCTTCTGAACTGAGCGCTGATAACAACTCGGGTCGTCCTTCTCCTCTTTAGTCCGAATGACACGGTGTCCCTGATTTCCATAAAGAACTTCAAATTTTGATTCGTCTGACCACAGAACAGTTTTCCACTTTGCCACAGTCCATTTTAAATGAACCTTGGCCCAGAGAAGACATCTGCGCTTCTGGATCATGTTTAGATACGGCTTCTTCTTTGAACTATAGAGTTTTAGCTGGCAACGGTGGATGGCACGGTGAATTGTGTTCACAGATAATGTTCTCTGGAAATATTCCTGAGCCCATTTTGTGATTTCCAATACAGAAGCATGCCTGTATGTGATGCAGTGTCGTCTAAGGACCCGAAGATCACAGGCACCCAGTATGGTTTTCCTGCCTTGACCCTTACGCACAGAGATTCTTCCAGATTCTCTGAATCTTTTGATGATATTATGCACTGTAGATGATGATATGTTCAAACTAACTTGACCAGACATCGGGACAGTCCTGATTTTGAGTTGCGTGTCCCCAGTCCCAACAAAGGTCCGTCAGGACGCTGAAATGTCCCGGTTTACACCAAACATGAACAAACTGTCCCGGTTACAGTGATCATATATAGCCAATGCAATGTCAATAAAGCTTCTAACAATTCAGCATCAATGTCAAGTCAAGTCAACTTTATTGTCAAATATGCTATACATGCTCAACATACAGCACAGATGAAATTTCAGTCCTCTCTGACCCACGGTGCAAACAGGCAATGCAATAAATAAAAATAGAATAATTGAAAAAAACAACAAACAATATAAACAGTATAAACACTCTAGATAAGAACTAGACCTAGACTAAACACTCATAAACAAACAATATAAACAGTATAAACACTGTAGATAAGAACTAGAGAGACTAAACACTCATATATATACACACACACACACACACACACACACACACACGTAAATTGGTGCAAATAAACAAACAGTCAAGGGCACTTGAGGTATAGCAGGTAAACATGAAATAAGCAGTATAAACAAACTAGCAGCTGTTAAGATGAGGTAGTGCGGAATAGTGCAAATGAGTGAGGTAAAGTGAGATGTGCGGTCCTTGAGTTCAGTGTGTTGATGAACGTTGAGATGTACAGTGGTGCTTGAAAGTTTGTGAACCCTTTAGAATTTTCTATATTTCTGCATAAATATGACCTAAAACATCATCAGATTTTCACACAAGTCCTAAAAGTAGATAAAGAGAACCCAGTTTAACAAATGAGACAAAAATATTATACTTGGTCATTTATTTATTGAGGAAAATGATCCAATATTACATATCTGTGAGTGGCAAAAGTATGTGAACCTTTGCTTTCAGTATCTGGTGTGACCCCCTTGTGCAGCAATAACTGCAACTAAACGTTTGTGGTAACTGTTGATTAGTCCTGCACACTGGCTTGGAGGAATTTTAGCCCATTCCTCTGTACAGAACAGCTTCAACTCTGGGATGTTGGTGGGTTTCCTCACATGAACTGCTCGCTTCAGGTCCTTCCACAACATTTCCATTGGATTAAGGTCAGGACTTTGACTTGGCCATTCCAAAACATTAACTTTATTCTTCTTTAACCATTCTTTGGTAGAACAACTTGTGTGCTTAGGGTCATTGTCTTGCTGCATGACCCACCTTCTCTTGAGATTCAGTTCATGGACAGATGTCCTGACATTTTCCTTTAGAATTCACTGGTATAATTCAGAATTCATTGTTCCATTAATGATGGCAAGCCGTCCTGGCCCAGATGCAGCAAAACAGGCCCAAACCATGATACTACCACCACCATGTTTCACAGATGGGATAAGGTTCTTATGCTGGAATACAGTGTTTTCCTTTCTCCAAACATAACCCTTCTCATTTAAACCAAAAAGTTCTATTTTGGTCTCATCTGTCCACAAAACATTTTTCCAATCGCCTTCTGGCTTGTCCACGTGATCTTTAGCAAACTGCAGATGAGCAGCAATGTTCTTTTTGGAGAGCAGTGGCTTTCTCCTTGCAACCCTGCCATGCACACCATTGTTGTTCAGTGTTCTCCTGATGGTGGACTCATAAACATTAACATTAGCCAATGTGAGAGAGGCCTTCAGTTGCTTAGAAGTTACCCTGGGGTCCTTTGTGACCTTGCCAACTATTCCACGCCTTGCTCTTGGAGTGATCTTTGTTGGTTGACCACTCCTGGGGAGGGTAATGATGGTCTTGAATTTCCTCCATTTGTACACAATCTGTCTGACTGTGGATTGGTGGAGTCCAAACTCTTTAGAGATGGTTTTGTAACCTTTTCCAGCCTGATGAGCTCCAACAACGCTTTTTCTGAGGTCCTCAGAAATCTCCTTTGTTCACGCCATGATACACTTCCACAAACGTGTTGTGAAGATCAGACTTTGCTAGATCCCTGTTCTTTAAATAAAACAGGGTGCCCACTCACACCTGATTGTCATCCCATTGATTGAAAACACCTGACTCTAATTTCACCTTCAAATTAACTGCTAATCCTAGAGGTTCACATACTTTTGCCACTCACATATATGTAATATTGGATCATTTTCCTCAATAAATAAATGACCAAGTATAATATTTTTGTCTCATTTGTTTAACTGGGTTCTCTTTATCTACTTTTAGGACTTGTTTGAAAATCTGATGATGTTTTAGGTCATATTTATGCAGAAATATAGAAAATTCTAAAGGGTTCACAAACTTTCAAGCACCACTGTATGTGTGTATGTATGTGTGTATGTATGTGTGTGTGTTGGGGGGGGGACTGTGAGGGTGACATGTCAGATGCTGAAGGGGGGGCAGGGGGTGTGCGAGCAGAATCTGTGGCAGGGGGCAGAGGGGGGAGGAGGGGCAGAACAGGGAGGGAGTTGAGCCTCCTGACCGCCTGGTGAAAGAAACTGTTCTTGAGCCTGCTGGTTTTGGCCCGGAGACTCCACAGTCTCCTCCCCGACGGCAGCAGACTGAAGAGGTTGTGAGATGGGTGGGTGGGGTCACCTGCAATCCTGATGGCTTTGTGGGTGAGGCGGGAGTTATAAATATCCATTAGAGAAGGGAGAGAGACACCAATGATCCTCTCAGCTGCTCTCACGATGCACTGCAGAGTCTTGCAGCAGGACACGGTGCAGGCGCCGTACCACACGGTGATGCAGCTGGTCAGGATGTTCTCGATGGTGCCTGTGTAGAAAGTGTGCATGATGGGGGCCGGGGCTCTTGCTCTCCTCAGTTTGCGGAGGAAGTACAGACACTGTTGGGCTTTTTTGGCCAGTGATGCAGTGTTGTTGCTCCAGGACAGGTCTTCAGAGATGTGCACAACCAGAAACTTGGTGCTGCTCACCCTCTCCACTGCAGCACTGTCAATAGACAGTGGAGCATGCTGAGTGTGCTCTCTCCTGAAGTCCACAACAATCTCCTTTGTCTTCTCCACATTCAGATGGAGATTGTTGTCCTTGCACCACATGGCCAAGCGGCTCACCTCACTCCTGTAGATTGTCTCATCGCCATTGTTGATGAGACCCACCACAGTCGTGTCATCTGCAAACTTAATGAAGAGATTAGAGCTGGATGTTGGTGTGCAGTCATGGGTCAGCAGAGTGAAGAGGAGGGGCTTAGCGCACATCCTTGGGGAGCCCCCATGTTCAATGTGATGGTGGTGGAGGAGTTGCTGCCGACCCGTACAGCCTGTGGTCTCTCCGTCAGGAAGTCCAGCAGCCAGTTGCACAGGGAGGTGTTGAGTCCCAGCTGGTCCAGTTTATGAATGAGCTGCTGAGGAATGATTAGCTCAGCATTCAACACAAAGTCTGTGAACAGCATTCTGACATACGAGCCTTTTGTCTCCAGGTGGGTGAGGGCTGAGTGGAGGGCAGTGGAGATGGCGTCATCGGTCGAACGGTTGGACTGATATGCAAACTGGAAAGGGTCCAGGGCAGGGGGAGGGCAGACTTGATATGCCGCATGACTAGCCACTCGAAGCACTTCATGAGGATGGGAGTGAGTGCGACAGGGCGGTAGTCATTGAAGCAGGAGGGAGACGGCTTCTTCGGGACTGGGATGATGGTGGTGGTTTTGAGGCACGTGGGGACAACAGCCTGGCTCAACGAGATGTTGAAGATGTCTGTAAAGACATCTGTGAGCTCCTCGGCACAGTCTCTCAGGACACGACCAGGAATGTTATCAGGACCCGGGGCTTTTCGTGCATTTGTCGTCCTGAAAGCTCTCCTCACGCTGTCTGGGGACAGCGTCAACACCTGGTCACCGGGAGGTGGTGGGGTCTTCTGTGCCATGGTGCTGTTGTCTGCCTCAAAGCGAGCGAAGAAGTCGTTCAACTGATTCAGCAGAGATGTGGAGTTGTCACAGGTCTGCAGTGAGGGCTTGTAGTCTGTGATGGTCTGAATCCCCCGCCACAGGTTCCTGGTGTCTCTGCTGTCGTTGAAATGGTCAGCAATGTACCTGGAATACTGTCTCTTGGCCACCCTGATGCCTTGTGACAGATTGGCCCTAGCTGTCCTCGGGCCCACCTCGTCCCCAGCTCTGAAGGCGGCATTCCGAGCCCACAGGAGCCTGTGGACTTCCCCTGTCAGCCATGGCTTCTGATTGGCCCGAATGGAGATGGTTCTGGTGACCGTAACATCATCCATGCACTTCCTCATGTAGGCAGTGACGGTCTCCATGTACTCCTGGAGATCTGTGGAGTTGTTGTAGGTGGCCGCCTGTCTGAACATGCTCCAGTCAGTGGTGGAAAAACAGTCCTAGAGTTCCTCTGAGGACCCCTCTGGCCACACACGTATCTGTTTTGTAGCTGGTTTGGTGACTTTAACCAGCGGCCTGTATGCTGGCATTAGCATAACAGTGGAGTGATCTGAGGCCCCAAGGTGGGGGAGGAGTAGGGCTTTGTAGGCATCTTTATGCATGGTGTAAACATTGTCCAGAGTATTGTTTCCACGTGTGGGAAAGTTGATATGTCCATAGAGTTTTGGAAACACGCTCTTGGGGTTTGCATGATTGAAATCCCCAGCCAGGATGAGGAAAGCATCTGGGTGGGCTGTCTGCTGCTCACTGATGTGCTGATAGAGTTCATTCAGTGCTTCACTCCTGTTGTTATTGGAGCCGGGAGGGATGTATAATGCTACCAGCAATATGGCTGTAAATTCCCTCGGCAGATAGGATGGCCAGCACTTAATAATTATAAACTCCACCAGTGGTGAGCAGTGTTTGCAGACCACAACAGCATCACGGCACCAGGCATCACTGATGTAAACACAGAGTCCTCCGCCACGAGTCTTCCCCCCCTCAACGCTCTGTCTGACCGGTAGCATGTTAGCCGGGCTAGCTGAATGGCACAGTCCGGGATGCTGTCGTTAAGCCATGTTTCCACAAACACAAGGACACAGCACTCACTCACAGACTTAAAAGATGAGTGGAGCAGGTGGACATAATCCAGCTTGTTGTCCAGTGAGCGTACGTTGGCCAGAGTGATGGTAGGGATAGCCGGCCGGTGAGGGCTAGCCGCTAGCCTAGCTCAGATACCTCCGTGCTTGCCCCTATTCTGCTTCTGCATGTTCCGCCTGTGGCACTTCCACTGCGGGCTGGATGCAGGAGTGGGGGTCGGTGATTGAGCAGGCCTCCGGAGCAAACCGTAGTTGCATAGCACTTCCGCGTCCGCTGGATTTATATCCGTTAATATAGTTCTGCGGATGTCAAGCAGAAACTCACGGGAGTATGTGCGCCTTGAGACTGATGGACGCGACAAAGATGAACAGATACACACTGTTTTAAAACACAAAAAACACGAAAACACCATTCTGTCGGGACAGAGAGGAGCCGCTGCGTGTGTGCGCGCCGCCATCTTGAAACATGCAGATGGCGGTGCGTGTGCGCAGTCAACCTTACAACGTATCTATTTGTACAATGTTGCAATATAGAGGCTGCGTTATAACGTTTTTTTTTTCGCGACAATGCCGAACGGATGAGCACTGGGCGGAGATGTTTGCGCACTTCAAGAGTAGGGAGATTCCTTACAGCAATGTCAGCCAGCTTTGCCAGTTTGCCATGTGCCTACCTGGCACCAATGCTCCAGCTGAGCGAATATTTTCACTCATGAGCAACACCTGGACTGACGAGAGGAATCGCATGAACGTGCCTACTCTCGAAGCCTTGCTCATTACCCAGGCCAATTTCGACGATACTTGCTCGCAGTTTCCCAGCAGGCTCTCGGGCAATAAAGCGCTACTGGAGCAAATTCACTCATCATGTAAATATATGCAATAAAATGGCATCTTCTTTAGGGTGGGTGAGTTGGGTGGCTGTGTTTCTGAAACATTTTTTGTTGTCTTTTATCTGTTTCATCTGTCTTTAATCTGTATCACAGATTGTCTTGACTTGTTTGATGCTGTTGTCAACTCAGGGTTCACATTTTCAAAATAGTTAATAGCCAACACTGGTTAAGATTAAACAGAGGCATTTTGGGTAAAGGTTCGGAGGTGACAACGATTAGGCTCATGTGCTCGTTCCTGTTACAATGCACAGCCTATTGTTTAAAAAAAATTAATCGCATAAAATGTTGATGTTAATATGCAAGCAATGCATTTTCTTGGCATTTTCACAAAGGTGAAATAAATCAGTTGAAATTTAGGCTATTGGCCTATTCTCTATCACCACATCTGTTGTCTTATTTTCTTACTTTAACTGAATTGTAATAGAAGTACATGTAGATAACAAGAAAATAATTGATTATTCTCTGAAATGTTGATAAAAGTGAGCTTCTACAAAATGATAAAAGCACCTGTCTGAGCCATGGTTTGAGCTGACGCATGTTTACATCAAAATGCGTGTGCGTGCACGAGTATCACGGTCATGTGCAAAGTGTCCCGGTTTTAGACTCAGGAAATCTGGTCACCCTAGTTCAAACTCTTTGCAATTTTACACTGTCGAACTCCTTTCTGATATTGCTCCACTATTTGTCGGCACAGAATTAGGGGGATTGGTGATCTGAGCTATGTTGTTGGGGGCATTACGCCACTGTCAGGGTCTCCCAAGGCAGACAGGTCCTAGATGACAGGCCAGACCAAGAGCAGTTCACCAAAACCCTTATGGAGAATAAATCAAGGACCGTGATGTCACCCGGTAAGGCGCAGCCGGGGCCCCACCCTGGAGCCAGGCCCGGGGTTGGGGCTCGTATGCGAGCGCTTGGTGGCCGGGCCTTTGCCCATGGGGCCCGGCCGGGCTCAGCCCGAAGAGGTGATGTGGGCCCGACCTCCTGTGGGTTCACCACCCACAGAGGTAGCCATAGGGGGCCGGTGCAATGTGGATTGGGCGGCAGTCGAAGGCAGGGGCCTCGACGACCTGATCCCCGGACACAGCGGCTAGCTGTTGGGACATGGAATGTCACTTCGCTGGGGGGGAAAGAGCCTGAGCTTGTGCAGGAGGTTGAGAGGTACTGGCTAGAGATAGTTGGGCTCACCTCCACACACAGCTTGGGCTCTGGAACCCAGCTCCTTGAGAGGGGCTGGACTCTCCACTTCTCTGGAGTCGAGTCGCCCATGGTAAGAGGTGGCGGGCTGGTGTGGGCTTGCTTATAGCTCCCCAACTCAGCCGCCATATGTTGGAGTTTACCCCAGTGAACGAGAGGGTCGCCTCTCTGCGCCTTCAGATTGGGGAGAGGGCTCTTGCTGTTGTTTGTGCCTATGGGCCAAATAGCAGTATAGAGTGAGTATCCGGCCTTCTTGGAGTCCCTGGGAGAGGTACTGAGAAGTGCTCAGACTGGGGACTCCATTGTGCCACTGGGGGACTTCAATGCTTACGTGGGCAACGACAGTGACGCCTGGAGGGGCGTGGTTGGGAGGAACGGCCTCCCCGATCTGAACCCGAGTGGTGTTTTGTTATTGGACTTCTGTGCTAGTCACGGTTTGTCCATAACGAACACCATGTTCGAGCATAGGGGTGTCCATAAGTGCACGTGGCACCAGAACACCTTAGGTCGGAGGTCGATGATAGACTTTGTTGTCGTTTCATCTGATCTCTGGCCCTATGTCTTGGACACTCGGGTGAAGAGAGGGGCTGAGCTGTCAACTGATCACCACCTGGTGGTGAGTTGGATCCGCTGGCAGAGGAGGAAGCCGGACAGACCTGGCAGGCCCAAACGTATGGTGAGGGTCTGCTGGGAACGTCTGGCCGAGCACTCTGTCGGGGGGGGGGGGTCTTTAACTCCCACCTCCGGGAGAGCTTTTCCCAGCTTCCGAGGGAGGCAGGGGACATTGAGTCTGAGTGGACCATGTTCTCTACCTCCATTGTAGACGCAGCTGTTCGGAGCTGTGGCCACAAGGTCTCTGGTTCCTGTCATGGCAGTAATCCCCGAACCCGGTGGTGGACACCAGAAGTAAGGGATGCCGTCAAGCTGAAGAAGGAGTCCTATTGGGCCATGTTAACCTCCGGGACTCCTGAGGCAGCTGACGGGTATCGGCAGGCCAAGCGTGCCGCAGCTTGGGCAGTTGCGGAGGCAAAAACTCGGAACTGGGAGGAGTTCGGGGAAGCCATGTAGAAGGACTATCGGTAGG
The DNA here is from genome assembly GCF_027579695.1 of Neoarius graeffei. NCBI lineage: Eukaryota > Metazoa > Chordata > Actinopteri > Siluriformes > Ariidae > Neoarius > Neoarius graeffei. The sequence continues at coordinate 80,964,037 of NC_083579.1, read as the reverse complement.
CCTCGAAGAAATTCTGGCAAACCGTCCGGCGCCTCAGGAG